>NC_088874.1:13312588-13612588 GCF_032884065.1 Artemia franciscana
GAGATATTACAGACTGGGATACCGGGACACAAATGACGACCAGGACACATGGAATATAAATGACGACCAGGACACAGGTATTTAAGAATATCGTTCAAAGACAAATTTTTAATTGTAAGAAGACCGTTGAAAGAGAAATTTCTAATTGTAAAATGACTGAAGAACCTACAATGGCAACACCCGAGGAAGCTGCTCAAAACGAATATATTCAAGCCGAAGTAGCTGAGTAGGTAAAGCGTTATGTTTCAGGTTCTAGGTCCGAGAGGCTCCAGGTTTGAACCTTGGCTTTAGCATTAATACAAAAGAAGAAAAAAACTAAAAAAGGTAAAAACTACAAAAAAACTAAAAAGAAAATATATACACACACATATATATATATATATATATATATATATATATATATATATATATATATATATATATATATATATATATATATATATATATATATATATATATATATATATATATATATATATATATATATATATATATCTATATATATAAAAATAAGTTGTCTGTGTGTGGATCTGTGGATGGATCAGGTGACGTCACCTGAAAAAACTGGATCAGGTGACGTCAAAACTGAAAAAACTAAAAAAGGCAAAAACTACAAAAAAAACTAAAAACTAATAAAAAAATAAAAAAGCTAAAAAACTAAAAAAACTAAAAAAGGCAAAAACTACAAAAAAAACTAAAAACTAATAAAAAAGCTAAAAAACTAAAAGAACTAAAAAAAGGCAAAAACTACAAAAAAAACTAAAAACTAATAAAAAAAATAAAAAAGCTATAAAACTAAAAAACTAAAAAAACTAAAAAAAGGAAAAAAACTGAAAATAAGCTAAAATAAAGGTAAAAACCAATAAAAAACTAAAAAAAAAACTGAAAAAACTAAAAAAAGGCAAAAACTACAAAAAAAACTAAAAACTAATAAAAAAAGTAAAAAAGCTAAAAAACTAAAAAAACTAAAAAAACTAAAAAAAGGTAAAAAACTAAAAAAAATAAAAAATAAAAAAAACTAAAAAAAAGGAAAAAACTGAAAAATAAGCTAAAATAAAGGTAAAAACCAATAAAAAACTAAAAGAAAATATATATATATATATATATATATATCATATATATATATATATATATATATATATATATATTTATATATATATATATCTTCTATATATATATAGAAGATATATATATATATATATATGTATATACATATATATATATATGTATATGTATATATATATATATATATATATATGTATATATGTATATATATGTGGGGTGGCGCGAAGCGCCACCCCAACAGCTAGTATATATATATATATATATATATATATATATATATATATATATATATATATATATATATATATATATATATATATATATATATATATATATACTAGCTGTTGGGGTGGCGCTTCGCGCCACCCCAACACCTAGTTGGTGGGGGCGCTTCGCGCCCCCCCCAAGCCCCCCCGCGCGCGTAAGTCGTTACGCGCCATAATAGTTACGCGCCATTGTAGTTGTGTCCCTATGTCCCACCTGTGAATATAGATATATATATATATATATATGGTTTTAACTACGTAAAACTTGCGAATATACAACATTCTTTGCTGTCCCATTGTCTTTGCATATAAATAGATTGTCAGGTTATCCCCCTGTTTCCCCCGGTGTCCCCGTTGTAGTTGTGTCCCTGTGTCCCGGTCGTCATTTATATTCCCTGTGTCCCGGGTCCCGGTCATCATTTGTATCCCGGTGTCCCGGTCTGTATATACATTCGTTTTTTAGTTTTGTTTTTCTCCTTTATTTTTTTCCTTTTTTTTCTTTTTTAGCTTATTTAGATTTTTAGATTTTTTAGTTTTTTTTATTAGTTTTTAGTTTTTATTTCTTTTTAGTTTTTTTGTCCCGGTCGTCATTTATATCCCCCTGTTTCCCCCGGTGTCCCCGTTGTAGTTGTGTCCCTGTGTCCCGGTCGTTATTTATATTCCCTGTGTCCCGGTCGTCATTTGTATCCCGGTGTACCGGTCTGTATATACATTCGTTTTTTAGTTTTGTTTTTCTCCTTTATTTTTTTCCTTTTTTTTTCTTTTTTAGTTTATTTAGATTTTTAGATTTTTTAGTTTTTTTATTAGTTTTTAGTTTTTTTTTCTTTTTAGTTTTTTTGTAGTTTTTACCTTCTTTTTAGTTTTGTTAATTTTTTTTTTTTACTTGTGTCCTGGTCGTCATTTATACTCCCTGTGTCCCGGTGCTTTGTTGATTGCTAATCGAACATTCCTTTTGTCCTGGTCGCTTTCTCTTTGAGTGTCGTCATTTATTTTTTTCTTTTTTAGTTCTTTTAGTTTTTACCTTTTTTAGTTTTTTTTTAGTTTTTAGTTTTTTTAGTTTTTTACCTTTTTTTAGTTTTTTTAGTTTTTTAGCTTTTTTATTTTTTTTATTAGTTTTTAGTTTTTTTGTAGTTTTTGCCTTTTTTTTTAGTTTTTTGTCCTGGTCGCTTTCTCTTTGAGTGTCGTCATTTATTAGTTTTTTCCTTTTTTTTTTTAGTTTTTTATTGGTTTTTACCTTTATTTTAGCTTATTTTTCAGTTTTTTCCTTTTTTTTAGAGTTTTTTTTACATTTTTTTAGTTTTTTTAGTTTTTTAGCTTTTTTACTTTTTTTATTAGTTTTTAGTTTTTTTTTTTTGTAGTTTTTGCCTTTTTTTAGTTTTTTCAGTTTTTTTTAGTTTTTTATTGGTTTTTACCTTTATAGTTTTTTTAGTTTTTTAGCTTTTTTATTTTTTTTATTAGTTTTTAGTTTTTTTTGTAGTTTTTGCCTTTTTTTAGTTTTTTCAGTTTTGACGTCACCTAATCCAGTTTTTTCAGGTGACGTCACCTGACACATCCATCCACACATCCACAGACAGACAGACAACTTATTTTTATATATATAGATAGATATATATATATATATATATATATATATATATATATATATATATATATATATATATATATATATATATATATTTATATATATATATATATCTTCTATATATATAAAAATAAGTTGTCTGTCTGTGTAATGATGACTCTCGTCAAACATTTTCAGATCATTTGCAGGCAATTGGAAACGGAAAGCTCCCAGTAGTGGGAAAGCCAAGAATGTTGTATATTCGCAATTTTTACGTAGTTTGAAACACATATATAAATCTATCTATATTCACAGGTGGGACACAGGGACACAACTACAATGGCGCGTAACTAATATGGCGCGTAACGACTTACGCGCGCGGAGGGCTTGGGGGGGCGCGAAGCGCCCCACCAACTAGGTGTTGGGGTGGCGTGAAGCGCCACCCCAACAGCTAGTATCTATCTATATAAAAATAAGTTGTCTGTCTGTCTGTGGATCAGGTGACGTCATGTTTCTGTGTTGACTGACGTCATGAAAAAGATTTGTCGAGGGAAGTTGAAACCCTTTGGCAGCACATTAATATTGCTTGCGGGAGATTTCAGGCAAACATTATCTATAATACCTAGATCAACTCCTGCAGACGAAATGAATGCTTGCCTGAAAAATTCTAATTTATGGGCACACGTAAAAACATTAAAATTAACTACAAATATGCGTGTCTGATTGCAAAACGATGACTTTGGTCAAACATTTTCAGATCAATTGCTGGCAATTGGAAACGGAAAGCTCCCAGTAGACTCAATTTCAGGGCGTATACAACTACCTGCTGATTTCTGTAATTTAGTGAGTCCAAAAATGAATTGATTGAAAAGTATTTTCGAATATTCTAAAAAATTATAAAAATAATAAATGGCTAAGTGAAAGAGCGATTCTCGCACCCAAAAATATAGACGTCCACGAAATCAACAATATTGTTTTGACCAAGATTCGAGACCAGGCAGTCCTTTACAAGTCAGACGACACAGTTTTGGAACCAAATGAAGCGGTTAATTATCCATCTGAATTTTTAAATTCCGTGGATCTCTCAGGGTTTCCACCACACGTGCTACAACTAAAAATAGGCGTACCAATAATACTTTTAAGAAATATCAACGCACCAAAGCTTTGCAATGGCACGCGACTTGCCGTAAAAAAACAATGGAAAACCTAATAGAGGCCACAATCTTGACAGGGCCTTTTGAGGGTGAGGCAGGTCTTATTCCTCGCATTCCCATGATTCCAACGGATCTGCCTTTTCAATTTAAAAGATTGTAATTCCCAATTCGATTAGCATTTGCAATCACCATTAACAAAGCTCAAGGTCAATCAATAGAAAATTGTGGTACAGATCTTAATACTGATTGTTTTTCCCATGGACAATTGTACGTAGCATGTTCGAGGGTCGGTAAACCTGACAATCTATTTATATGCAGCGACAATTGGACAGCGAAGAATGTTGTATATTCGTAAGTTTTACGCAGTTAATTTGTATTGTATCTATCTATCTATCTATCAAACAGTTCGTGGTAACGAACTGTAGTAAGGAGCGACCCGGCTTAATAGTAAACGAAACTCTAAAAAACGGAATTTCGATACTAAAAGATATATCAAAAGAATCGGATTTTTATGCTGATTTTCAATATATAAGTTTCATCAAATTTAGTCTTTGTCATCAAAAGTTACGAGCCTCAGAAAATTTGCCTTATTTTGGAAAATAGGGGGTAACACCCCCTAAAAGTCATAGGATCTTAACGAAAATTACACCATCGCATTCAGCGTATCAAAGAACCCTATAGAAAAAATTCCAAGGTCCAATCTACAAAAATGTGGAATTTCGTATTTTTTGCCAGAAGACAAATTACGGGTGCGTGTTTATTTGTTTTTTTTTGTTTTTTTTCCCCAGGGGTCATCGTATCGACCAAGTGGTCCTAGAGTGTTGCAAGAGGGCTCATTCTAACGGAAATGAAAAGTTCTAGTGCCCTTTTTAAGTGACCAAAAAAATTGGAGGGCACCTAGGCCCCCTCACACGCTCATTTTTTTCCCAAAGTCAACGGATCAAAATTTTGAGATAGCCATTTTGTTCCGCATAGTCGAAAACCATAATAACTATGTCTTTGGGGATGATTTATCCCCCACAGTACCTGGGGGAGGGGCTGCAAGTTACAAACTTTGACCAATGTTTACATACAGTAATGGTTACTGGGAAGTGTACTGATGTTATCAGGGGGATTTTTTGGGTTTGGGTGTGGGGTTCAGGGGAGGGGGCTATATGGGAGGATCTTTCCTTGGAGTAGTATTTCATGGGGGAAGAGAAATTCAATGAAAAGGGCGCATTACTTTCTAGCATTACTATAAAAAAAAAAAAAAATGAAAATATAAACATGAAAAAGTTTTTTCAATTGAAAGTAAGGAGAAGCATCAAAACTTAAAACGAACAGAGATTATTACGCATATGAAGGGTTCTAAAAATACTTTAGCATAAAGAGCGAGGTATTTAGGAGGAGATAAATACTTCGCTCTTTATGCTAAATTTTTTTTAAATAATTTCAACTATTTATTCTACGGCCTTTCTGATTCAGGGGTCATTCTTAAAGAATTGGGATAAAACGTAACGTAAGTTACGTAAGTTATGTACGTTTGTTACGTAAGTTAATTCTTAAGTTACGTTTTTTTTACTAATAAAAACGTTCGTTAAAAATTAAAAGATCTAGTTGCCTTTTTGAGTAACCGAAAAATTGGAAGGCAACTAGACCTCCTTCCCCACCCCTTATTTCTCAAAATCGTCTGATCAAAACTAAGAGAAAGCCATTTAGCCAAAAAAAGAATTAATATGCAAATTTCATTTTAGTAATTTATGTACGGAGAGCCAAAATCAGACATGCATTAATTCAAAAACTTTCAGAAATTAAATAAAAAAAAAAACAAGTTTTTTTAAATGAAAGTAAGGAGCGACATTAAAACTTAAAACGAACAGAAATTACTCCGTATATGAAAGGGGCTTTTCCTCCTCGACACCCCGCTCCTTGCGCTAAAGTTTGATTTTTCTCGCAACTTTCCATGAAGGGAGAGCAGTATTTACTAGCATTATTTAAAAAGAAAACAATTAAAAAATAAAAGTGAAAAAGCTTTTTCAGCTGGAAGTAAGGAACAGCAATAAAACTTAAAACAAACAGAAATTATTACCCATATGAGGGGCTCACCTCCTTCTAATACCTCGCTCTTTACGCTAAAGTATTTTCGGTAATTTCAACTACTTATTCTACGGCTTTTGTGATTCAGGGGGTCATTCTTAATGAATTGGGATAAAATTTAAGCTTTAGTGTAAAGAGCGAGGTACTGACGATGGGGCGAATCCCCTCATATATGTAATAAAAACATGAGAATACAAAAGTCCTTTACGTAAGCTAATTTATAAGTTACGTAAATCTTTTACCAATAAAAAGATTCGTAAAAAATTAAAAGTTCTAGTTGCCTTTTTAATTAACCAAAAAATCGGGGGGCAACTAGGCTTCGTCCCCCGCTCTTTTTTTCTCAAAATCATTCGATCAAAATTATGAGAAAGCCATTGAGCCAAAAAAAAAAAATGCAAATTTCGTTTTGATTATTCCTCTGCGGAGAGCCAAAATCAAAACATGCATTGATTCAAAAACGTTCAGAAATTAAATAAAAAAAACAAGTTTTTTCAACTGAAAGTAAGGAGTGACATCAAAACTTAAAACGCACAGAAATTACTTCGTATATGAAAGAGGCTGCTTCCTCATCGACGCCCCGCTCTTTACGCTAAAGTTTTTTACTGTTTTAGAAAGAAGAATTGAGAGAAAGAGTCAAACTTTAGCGTAAAGAGCGGGGCGTTGATGAGGAAGCAGCCTCTTTCATATACGAAGTAATTTCTGTGCGTTTTAAGTTTTGATGTCACTCCTTACTTTCAGTTGAAAAAACTTGTTTTTTTTTTATTTAAATAAATCTATATAAAAACGAGTTGTGTGTATGCATGTTTGTTTGTTTGTAAAAAGAGCGTTTGCATTATATATATGTATATGAGAGGTTCCAGGTTCGAACCTTGGCTTTAGCATTAATACAAAAGAAGAAAAAAAAACCTAAAAAAGTTAATAACTACAAAAAAAAACAAAAAAGAAAAAAAACTAAAAAAACTAAAAAAATAGGTAAAAAAAAAAAACTAAAAAGAAAAAAAACTAAAAGCTTATAAAAATACTAAAAAAGCTAAAAAAAACTACAAAAAAACTAAAAAAAAGGTAAAAAACTAAAAAAAACTAAAAACTAAAAAAGAAAAAAAACTAAAAAAGGAAAAAACGGAAAAATAAAGGAGAAAAAAACGAAAAAAAAACAAAATAAAAAACTAAAAAAAACTAAAAAAGCTAAAAAACTAAAAAAAAACAAAAAAAATAAAAAAAATAAAAAACTACAAACAAAAAAAGAAAAAAAAACTAAAAAAAGGAAAAAACTGAAAAATAAAGGAGAAAAAGAAAACTAAAAAAAATTAAAATAAAAATAAAAAAAATAAAAAAGGTAAAAACTACAAAAAACACCGAGACACAGGGAATATAAATGACGACCGGGACACTTAAAGAGAAATTACAGACTGAGACGCCGGGACACAAATGACGACCGAGACACAGGAAAACAACTACAACGGAGATGCCGGGGGGCACAGGGGGATATATAAATGACGACGGGGACACAGGGAATCTTCGATTACCAATCACCATCAACAAAGCTCAAGGGCAATCATTAGAATCATGAGGTATATATCTGAATACGGATTGTTTTTCCCACAGACAATTATGTGTTGCATGTTCAAGAGTCGGTAAACCTGACAATCTATTTATATGCACAGACAATGGGACATCGAAGAATATATATATATGTCTATCTATATTCACAGGTGGGACACAGGGACACAACTACAATGGCACGTAACAAATATGGCGCGTAACGACTTACGTGCGGGGGGGGGGGGCTTGGGGGATGCAAAGTGCCCCCACCAACTAGGTTGTTGGGGTGGTGCTCCGTCCGTCTGTCTGTCACTAAAAATGACGTTAATATATAAAAAAAAACTAGCTAAAAAAACTTAAAAGAATCAAAAACTATCTTCTATAAAAAAAAAAACTGAAAAAAAAAAAAAAAAAACTAAAAGAAAACTGAAAAAATAAAAAAAAATAAAAAAAAACTAAAAAACTAAAAAACAGAAAGCAACTTAAAAAAAAGAAAAGAAAAGAAGAAACTAAAAAAACTAAAAAATAAAAAACAAAAAAAGAAAAAAGCTAAAAATAAGGAAAAACAAAAAAAGAAATAAAGAAAAACTAAAAAAAAAGAAAACTAAAAAAAGACAGACAAAAATTAAAGATAAAGAAAAAAAACCAAAAAAAAACTAAAAGACAGTAAAAACCAAAATAAAAGACAAAAAGACAAAAACCAAAGGAAAAACTAAAAAAAAACTTAAACAAGAAAAATTAAAAAACCTAATTAGGTAAAAAGCTTAAAAAACTAAAAAGAAAAAAAGAAAAAAAATAACAAACGTCAAAAAAAAAATAACTGAAAGGAGGAAAAAAACTGAAAAAAAATAAAAATTTATAAATGACGTCATGTTCACAACACGAAATCGGGCTTGCAGCTGATAGAGATAGTAAAAAAAAGAAGGTGTGTCGCTGTATTACAAAAGTATAATTATCTTACATTGTCACCAAAAAGGAAACACTAGAGCAACTCCAAACCAGGCTTTAGGCTCAAAGAGAAAGGGTCAGATTAAAAATGTCAAACTTACGTCATCAATTCAATCCAAAAATGACATAGTGTTGCTGGGACCCAGCTATGGGTCCCTGCACAAGGGACAATAAGAATCCATAAATAGAAGCCTGCCAAGTGCCATGGTGGGGCCGGTGGTTTAAAATGCATAGAATGCCTGTCACTTGCCCTGCTGAGGCGCGGCGGCGAAGCCACCGGGACCCAGCACTGACTGCGGTTAGAAAACAAGGGACAATGAAAATCCATATATAGAAGCCTGCCGCGTGCCCTGGTGTGGTTCGGCGGTGAAGCCACTAGGACCCAGCACCGTCTGCCTTTAGAACACAAGGGATATTGAGAATCCATATATAGAGGCCTGCCAAGTGCCATGGTGGGGCCCGGCAGCGTAGCCGCGGGACCCAGCTATTTTGGTATATTCCCCATATATTTTATACTTTTGGGGAGAATTTGAACTTTTTCCACGTGTGTCTCTGCTCTGAAGGATTGGGGGGGGGGGGGGGGTAGATAATTCTCAATAGTTTATTAAGTGAACTTAAAAGTGTTAATTGTGGGGAAACTGCTTTTTGTGTTGCACACTCAATTTTTTGCCACAACACAATGAAGTTTGAAAGATCTATAGAAATACTTCTCATTCAAACTCAATGATCCCTTTGTTCTAACGGTTTTTCTTAAAGAATCATGACAAAAAAATCAACATTGCTGTATAAAGCAACGGCTGAGGAAGGGCTCCCTTCATTTAGAAAATAATTTCTGTTTGCCTTGAGTTTTTGGGTTGCCCCTTACTTTCGTTTGAAAAAACTTGTTTTTTATTTAACTCTTGTCGTTTTCAAAACCATGAACGGAAACCCCTTCCCTCCCCTGTCTAAAATATCCCATTGAAAATTTTCTCCTCAGACAAAAATTTTCCTTTTGAAAATCCCTAACTCAATTTTTTTTTTTTTTTTTTTTTTTTTTTTTTTACAGTTCCCAATAAAATATACAGTATGTATATACAGCGAAATATACAGCGAAGCCTAGTTGCCCCCCGATTTTTTGGTTAATTAAAAAGGCAACTAGAACTTTTAATTTTTTACGAATCTTTTTATTGGTAAAAGATTTACGTAACTTATAAATTAGCTTACGTAAAGGACTTTTGTATTCTCATGTTTTTATTACATATATGAGGGGATTCGCCCCATCGTCAGTACCTCGCTCTTTACACTAAAGCTTAAATTTTATCCCAATTCATTAAGAATGACCCCCTGAATCACAAAAGCCGTAGAATAAGTAGTTGAAATTACCGAAAATACTTTAGCGTAAAGAGCGAGGTATTAGAAGGAGGTGAGCCCCTCATATGGGTAATAATTTCTGTTTGTTTTAAGTTTTATTGCTGTTCCTTACTTCCAGCTGAAAAAGCTTTTTCACTTTTATTTTTTAATTGTTTTCTTTTTTAAATAATGCTAGTAAATCCTGCTCTCCCTTCATGGAAAGTTGCGAGAAAGAATCAAACTTTAGCGCATGGAGCGGGGTGTCGAGGAGGAAAAGCCCCTTTCATATACGGAGTAATTTCTGTTCGTTTTAAGTTTTAATGTCGCTCCTTACTTTCATTTAAAAAAACTTGTTTTTTTTTATTTAATTTCTGAAAGTTTTTGAATTAATGCATGTCTGATTTTGGCTCTCCGTACATAAATTACTAAAATGAAATTTGTATATTAATTCTTTTTTTGGCTAAATGGCTTTCTCTTAGTTTTGATCAGACGATTTTGAGAAATAAGGGGTGGGGAAGGAGGTCTAGTTGCCTTCCAATTTTTCGGTTACTCAAAAAGGCAACTAGATCTTTTAATTTTTAACGAACGTTTTTATTAGTAAAAAAAAACGTAACTTAAGAATTAACTTACGTAACAAACGTACATAACTTACGTAACTTACGTTACGTTTTATCCCAATTCTTTAAGAATGACCCCTGAATCAGAAAGGCCGTAGAATAAATAGTTGAAATTATTTAAAAAATTTTTAGCATAAAGAGCGAAGTATTTATCTCCTCCTAAATACCTCGCTCTTTATGCTAAAGCATTTTTAGAACCCTTCATATGCGTAATAATCTCTGTTCGTTTTAAGTTTTGATGCTTCTCCTTACTTTCAATTGAAAAAACTTTTTCATGTTTATATTTTCATTGTTTTTTTTTTATAGTAATGCTAGAAAGTCCTGCGCCCTTTTCATTGAATTTCTCTTCCCCCATGAAATACTACTCCAAGGAAAGATCCTCCCATATAGCCCCCTCCCCTGAACCCCACACCCAAACCCAAAAAATCCCCCTGATAACATCAGTACACTTCCCAGTAACCATTACTGTATGTAAACATTGGTCAAAGTTTGTAACTTGCAGCCCCTCCCCCAGGTACTGTGGGGGATAAATCATCCCCAAAGACATAGTTATTATGGTTTTCGACTATGCGGAACAAAATGGCTATCTAAAAATTTTGATCCGTTGACTTTGGGAAAAAAATGAGCGTGTGAGGGGGCCTAGATGCCCTCCAATTTTTTTGGTCACTTAAAAAGGGCACTAGAACTTTTCATTTCCGTTAGAATGAACCCTCTTGCAAAACTCTAGGACCACTTGGTCGATACGATGACCCCTGGGGAAAAAAAAAAACAAAAACAAATAAACACGCACCCGTGATTTGTCTTCTGGCAAAAAATACGAAATTCCACATTTTTCTAGATTGGACCTTGGAATTTTTTCCATAGGGTTCTTTGATACGCTGAATGCGATGGTGTAATTTTTGTTAAGATCTTATGAATTTTAGGGGGTGTTACCCCCTATTTTCCAAAATAAGACAAATTTTCTCAGGCTCGTAACTTTTGATGACAAAGACTAAATTTGATGAAACTTATATATTGAAAATCAGCATAAAAATCCGATTCTTTTGATATATCTTTTAGTATCGAAATTCCGTTTTTTAGAGTTTTGTTTACTATTGAGCCGGGTCGCTCCTTACTACAGTTCGTTACCACGAACTGTTTGATGGATAGATAGATAGATACAATACAAATTAACTGCGTAAAACTTACGACTATACAACATTCTTCGCTGTCCAATTGTCGCTGCATATAAATAGATTGTCAGGTTTACCGACCCTCGAACATGCTACGTACAATTGTCCATGGGAAAAACAATCAGTATTAAGATCTGTACCACAATTTTCTATTGATTGACCTTGAGCTTTGTTAATGGTAATTGCAAATGCTAATCGAATTGGGAATTACAATCTTTTAAATTGAAAAGGCAGATCCGTTGGAATCATGGGAATGCGAGGAATAAGAACAGCCTCACCCTCAAAAGGCCCTGTCAAGATTGTGGCCTCTATTAGGTTTTCCATTGTTTTTTTTTACGGCAAGTCGCGTGCCATTGCAAAGCTTTGGTGGGTTGATATTTCTTAAAAGTATTATTGGTACGCCTATTTTTAGTTGTAGCACGTGTGGTGGAAACCCTGAGAGATCCACGGAATTTAAAAATTCAGATGGATAATTAACCGCTTCATTTGGTTCCAAAACTGTGTCGACTGACTTGTAAAGGACTGCCTGGTCTCGAATCTTGGTCAAAACAATATTGTTGATTTCGTGGACGTCTATATTTTTGGGTGCGAGAATCGCTCTTTCACTTAGCCATTTATTATTTTTATAATTTTTTAGAATATTCGAAAATACTTTTTCAATCAATTCATTTTTGGACTCACTAAATTACAGAAATCAGCAGGTAGTTGTATACGTCCTGAAATTGAGTCTACTGGGAGCTTTCCGTTTCCAATTGCCAGCAATTGATCTGAAAATGTTTGACCAGAGTCATCGTTTTGCAATCAGACACGCATATTTGTAGTTAATTTTAATGTTTTTACGTGTGCCCATAAATTAGAATTTTTCAGGCAAGCATTCATTTCGTCTGCAGGAGTTGATCTAGGTATTATAGATAATGTTTGCCTGAAATCTCCCGCAAGCAATATTAATGTGCTGCCAAAGGGTTCGACTTCCCTCGCAAATCTTTTTCATGACGTCAGTCAACACAGAAACATGACGTCACCTGATCCACAGACAGACAGACAACTTATTTTTATATAGATAGAAGATACTAGCTGTTGGGGTGGCACTTCGCGCCACCCCAACACCTAGTTGGTGGGGCGCTTCGCGCCCCCCCAAGCCCCCCCGCGCGCGTAAGTCGTTACGCGCCATATTAGTTACGTGCCATTGTAGTTGTGTCCCTGTGTCCCACCTGTGAATATAGATAGATTTATATATGTGTTTCAAACTACGTAAAAATTGCGAATATACAACATTCTTGGCTTTCCCACTACTGGGAGCTTTCCGTTTCCAATTGCCAGCAAATGATCTGAAAATGTTTGACGAGAGTCATCGTTACACAGACAGACAACTTATTTTTATATATATAGAAGATATATATATATATATATAAATATATATATATATATATATATATATATATATATATATATATATATATATATATATATATATATATATATATATATATATATATATATGTATATATTTTCTTTTTAGTTTTTTTGTAGTTTTTACCTTTTTTAGTTTTTTTCTTCTTTTGTATTAATGCTAAAGCCAAGGTTCAAACCTGGAGCCTCTCGGACCTAGAACCTGAAACATAACGCTTTACCTACTCAGCTACTTCGGCTTGAATACATTCGTTTTGAGCAGCTTCCTCGGGTGTTGCCATTGTAGGTTCTTCAGTCATTTTACAATTAGAAATTTCTCTTTCAACGGTCTTCTTACAATTAAAAATTTGTCTTTGAACGATATTCTTAAATACCTGTGTCCTGGTCGTCATTTATATTCCATGTGTCCTGGTCGTCATTTGTGTCCCGGTATCCCAGTCTGTAATATCTCTTTGAGTGTCCCGGTCGTTATTTATATTCCCTCTGTCCCGGTCGTCATTTGTGTCCCGGTCTGTAATTTCTCTTTGAGTGTTTTTTCTTTTTAGTATTTTTTAGTTTTTTACATTTTTTCTTTTTTCAGTTTTCTTTTTCTTCTTTATTTTTCAGCTTCACTATGAAATACATATCGCCAAACCTTTGTTTTTTTAACTAAAATCTGGTAGGCATTGATGACCTTATCCAAGTCAAAATCCCAAACCCAATCATCATCGCTATCATTTTCAGTTTTGATATGTTTTGACTCTCGCTGTCCAGGTGGATCTTCATCTAACTGCGCGGTTTTGCGTTCTTTAGCCTCAAGCCTGTTTCCTTGCTGTTCTTTTGATTCCTCGGCACGCTTTCTTTTCTGACTTTCTCTATCAGCAGCAAGTTTTTTGGCATAGACTCTTTGAGCATCTTCATCGGCTTTTACCATTGTAAGTTCATCAGTCATTTTATACTTAAACATTAATAGATTTCTACGTGAACATATATGTCTTAAATATCTTTAATGACGTCACCGTCATAGCAAAAATGACAACAACTAACTTCATGACGTCAGTTGACACAGAAACATGACGTCACCTGACAGACAGACAGACATACAGACAGACAACTTATTTTTATATATATAGATGTATATCACAGGGAAATTGATTAGCCTACATCCCTTTCCCCAGGAGGTCTGGAGATCACGTCATCCTAAATGTATAGCCACTTGATCTTCCAACTCTTTTGAATCAAGTGGTCGTCTGAGAATAGCTATGTTATATCTTGGGGGAAAGGGGTAAAAGTCCATCTTTGGATTTTTTGAAAAAAAATTCAAAAGTTTACAATTTTTTAGATAGGAGCTTAAAACCCCAACAATAGGGTGTTCAGAAAGGGATGAATATTGGTAATTATTTTTAATATCTATGACGCACGCAAAATTATAAAAATGACAAATGACTCCAACCAGCAAAAAGCATGGAATAAGTAACCACAAAAATAACATTATAAAAATAACAAAAATAAGCAAACAAAAATGCTGCACAAAGATTCTTTGGTTAGAAAATAAAGCAAGGGAAAACGCTATAATTTAACGTGTATAAATTTGTGAATGATGAACAGGTTGGAGGAACAAATTTCTAGCATCTCTTACAGGTGCAAAAACAAACAGGATGCCACATGATTCTGAATGGCTAAAGAAAATGGCATGGAGCAAGAAAAAAAAAATCATATTGAATTGCAAAAAAATGTGATTTAAAACTAAAGAATAAAATAATAATTATGCAACTGCGTAATTTGAATATATCAAAAATTATCAAAATACGTAGATAAGCTATTATAAACGATAAGCATGTCGAACGCTGTTGTATTTGTTCATCTAACACACACAAAAAAGAGTAATATAAGAATAAAAGTCAACAAAGCTTATTTCAAAATTATTAATGAAAGTTGACCGATTATTTAACGTGTAATAATATCAATTCCTGGAAGTCTAATCTATCTATTATGTATTAATGTCACAAAAGAAAAAACTTTAGAACACATTTTGTTTTCAGTAAGGTTCAAATGACCTTCTGGTTCTTAGAAGGCTTTGGGAGCACTTGCCCCACGCTTATGTTTGTAGTTATTTCTGTGTTTTGTCAGTTTTAAGTTTCAAATAGTGTTTGTGCCTTAGATTATTTTCATTGAATGTCTTAATATTAAGCAGCGAGGAAAACATATTAGTGACTAGGTGTTCTATAGAAAAAAACAAACCCCAGCTTGAAGGATTATAGCTACAGGGGTAAATCCATAGGGAGGGAGAGACTGTGGCCCCCAAAAATTTTCTGGCGCCCTTATTTGTATATTTCTCTCTTTTTTTCATTATTTCTAACGTACTTGTCAATTTGGTTTGTTATTGGCACCCTTTTTCCACCTCTCCCCTAGGATTTTGCTCTAGATTCGCATTTCCGTAACAAGGATACTTTTTAATCAGTCTGAAATATAACAGGAATTGCTACATTAGCTTTGGTCTTACCATCATCTTCCCTCGAGCACCTTTTGTATTTTCGCTCTCCATGTAATGGACAGCTGTCAATATCACCTGAATTTTTCTATTTTTTTCGGTTTAAAGAATAGATTTTATTTATCATCTCCCACTATGACAAAAATATAAAACTTACAGATAGTAAATATTGTACCATTTCCTCTTTTGGTTAAAAATAAAACAAAATAGAATGGGAAGAAATTTATTAAAAGTTAAAAGTACACAACCAAATTCCTTTTAAAACAGTTAAATAATAAACGCCAATCTAGGTATTTGAAAATATGTCTTACTGTCTTTGTGAAACAAAGCTCTTGTGTCTTTGGGGCCAATTTGTGTCTTATATCTTTGGCCAAATGTGAAGGAAATAAAATTGACAAGTTAAAAATTTTTAAGACAAAAACATATGTTTTATGTATTCATATAATGAAATAAAGCTCCTGTGCCTTTGGGGCCAATTTGTGTCTTATATCTTTGGCCAAATGTGAAGAAAATAAAATTGACAAGTTAAATATTTAGAGGACATTGATAAAAATTTAGAAAACATATGTTTTATTTATTCATATCATAATAATTGTCTCAAGTCAGGTGAAAACGGTATAACAAATTGATTCAAACATAAGAAAAAAATTAAAGAATTTTAATTAAAGAATTTACAGATTTAAACTTTCCTTGCGACAGGCGGGATCGAACCTTAAGCCCTTCATCAGGAGCCGTGGCCTCATCCACTGCGCTATCACAAGGTACCTCATATGTTGATTTTTAAACTAAGTTATTCACATATTATTACTCAAAAAAATAATAAAGGATGAGGTACACTTGTTTTAAGTTATGTAGCAATGTATGCAAACACATATTTATAGCTTTTAGCAATACAGGTTGTCATATACATTCTTCAAAAAATCTAGAGAAGGGAGACAAATTGTCATTGTTTTGTAATATTGCTTTTATCATTAATTTTTGCTAAACTTTAAAAAATAATATAATAGTTAGCAATGCTAAATCAGCATCATCTAGTAATTCCTTTACAGTTACAAACTTGTTTAAAAATGTTTTTCAAGTTTATGGTCACTATGAGCTTCACACTTTACTATGTCGCTGCAACAATGACGCATACCTCAAAACAATCGACTTATTACGGCTTTTCCCTAAATATGAAAAATGTAGAATTTATTAAGGTCAAATTAAGGATCACAAGTTATGAGCCTGACGAAACTTGCCAAATTTTATTAAAATGATTATAAGGAACCACAACTATCTTTCCTTCTGAAGCAGTAGCCATTCCGATCATATAACCTGCAATTGCTTGAATACTAAAGGGAAGAGACGAACTTAGCATTTTTTACCAAGTGTTTACTTTACTGAGCGTTTTTCAGAGCTGTATAGGATAGTAGTATTAAGACGAACATATTGGGGGTAAAAAATATGTTTGATGACACAAGCGTTGACGGCAGCAATGTAGTCATTCATTGCCACTACGTTGAATCAAACAGTTCGTTGTAACGAACTGTAGTAAGGGTTGATTCGGCTCAATAGTAAACGAAACTTAAAAAAATGGGATTTTTGATACTAATAGATACATCAAAAGAATCGGATTTTTATGCTGATTTAAAATACATAAGTTTAGTCTTACTTATCAAAAGTTACGAGCCTGAGAGAATTTGCCTTATTTTGGAAATAAAGTCTTAGAATCTGAACGAAAATCACATCATCGCATTCAGCGCATCAGATAACTCTACTATATAATTTTCAAGCTCCTATCTACAAAACTGTGGAATTTCGTATTTTGGGCCAGAAGACCGATCATGGGTGCGTTTTTTTTGTTTTTTTTCTTTTCGCCAGGAATGATTGTATCGACCCAGTGGTCCTAGAATGTTGGAAGAGGGCTGATTCTAACAGAAATTAAAAGTTCTAGTGCCCTTTTTAAGTAACCAAAAGTATTGGGGGGCACCTAGACCCCCTCCCACGCTCATTTTTTCCCAAAGTCAATGGGTCAAAATTCTGAGATAGCCATTTTGTTCAACATAATCAAAAACCTAATAACTATGTCATTGGGGACGACTTACTCCCTCACAGTCCCCGGGGGAGGGACTACAAGTTACAAACTTTGACCAGTGTTTACACATAGTAATGGTTATTGGGAACTGTACAGACGTTTTCAGGGGAATTTTTTCTTGGATAGGGAGGGGGTTGAGGGGAGGGAGTTTACATGGGAGGATCTTTCCATGGAAGAATTTTTCATGAGAGGAGAAAATTTCCATGAAGGGGGCGCAGGATTTTCTAATATTATTTTTTTTTAAACAATGAAAAGATAAATATGAAAAAGTTTTTCAACTGAAAGCAAAGAGCAGCATTAAAACATAATGAACGGAAATTATTACGCATATGAAGGGTTCATCTCCTCCTAAATACCTGGTCTTTACGCTAAAGTATTTTTATTAATTTCAACTATTTCTTCTACAGCCTTTGTGATTTAGGAGTCATTCTTAAAGAATTGGGACAAAATTTAAGCTTTAATGTAAAGAACAAGCTATTAAAGAAGGGGCAAACCCCCTCATATACATAATAAAAATATACGAATATAAAAGTTCGTTAAGAAAGTTAATTCGGATGTTACGTATATTTTTTATTAATAAAAACGTTTGTAAGAAGTTAAATTTCTAGTTGTCTTTTTAAGTAACCAACAGATTGAAGGTTTAACTCATATTATCAACTTGTGCTGATCCTGGCGTGCAAAGTTAGGGTCACATTTTCCAAAATATAATGTAACTTCATTTTTATTATATCTTTTTGTGAAGTCAATGGTGCTATTATGACTCATATTGTAAAATTCACATGTTTATATTTGCTTATTTGAGATAATGCCACTCATGATATTCTCATATGAAGAATTTCTTCCTGTAACGGCAAAATAAAAATCACTAGGCTATAATCATAACTACCATTTTCCTCACAACGATGACGTAGAAACTATACTCTCATGGTGTTTTTACAATTGAAACGTGCTCCAAATTCTTCATTCCAAAATATTTTAAATCCATGACGATTTCCCTTAGAAATGAACTAAAATCACGTTTAGGAATTTTTCAAATCATGACAGGGTAAGTATTTTCCCAATGATCACAATTATCATAGTGACAATTGGAGCATAGGTATGCTTTAGGGTGAGAGTTACAAGCTTTTTCAAAAGAGGAATAACAATCATGAATTTGTACAGCATATGCTCTAAGTGTATTATATGGATTGAGCAATCTACACTTTTCGTTATAGTCATCAAGTGCAGTGTTTTACTGTATAAAACACAGTAAAAACACAAATGTGCAAATATACACAAATGTGTAGAATATTTTTTGCTGTTTTGACTCTCACACTACCAAATAAAAACTGACTTGCCAACATTAGAAATGTTTTTTTACTTCTAGAATGGTAGAGAGAGGTGTAATCGAGAGAAGCTAAAATCAATTATATCTATTTTCGGCAGATTTTTTTAATTGTCGACAGTTCTCGCGAAAACAGAGACTGGAAAATCGTCATGGAAACTTAAATGCCTTAGGTTGTGTTCAAAAGCAAATCCACAATATCATTTTGTCTTTTTTCAATTAGTAAGTCAATAAATTGAGTAGATGTATTTGGCACACAACGTAATAGCTTCATAAGGTAATCCAAAGTTGGAGAATCTTTTTCTATGAAATGTCAAGCATTTTTCAAAGAATATTTTATTTTTCATGGTTAAAATCTGAAATTGATCATTTAGAGTCAAACACTTTTCCAATGTTACAAGATTTCGTAAGATTTTCTGTCTCTCTAATCCATGTATTCTTTTCCTTGACACTCCCACTGCCAATTATAGACTAAATTAACAATTGCAATTTTCTACTTTATATACACTCTCAACGCCTAATAGAAACCTAAAGAGAGGAGTAAACATTCAACTAAATTATAAAACCCAAATAACAAATCAATATGAAACATCTTTTATTCTCAGAATTGTAATGAAAGAATAATATACATTTCACTCTTTTTTCATGAGGTGAGTCAATCTGTTGTCCACAATGTGCTTCATTATTGCATTCATTCCATGTTGTAGGCTAGATATATGCATTATATTCCCTTCGCTGCGAAACATAATTGTTCTTCCAACTTAAATTTACTCAAAGATATATTATATCTACCAAACATCTCATCACACTCAAATGCTAGCCAACAATCCTTTCCAATATCCCCTGCTACATTTGGTGCTCTTGTATTCATGCCGTCACTCTCAACTCCTTTAAGTTGCAGTAGCGTAATACCACTCATTTTTAAAATACTAGAGCGTTTTTTCCAACTTGAAACAATGTAAGCTAATCAAGTGTCTATGTGGAACTGTGAAACAGTATAAATCATCATCAAACTTTCACATGATGGGTACTCTGCTCCTGGCGTTTGTATCCAAAGGCCTTTTTCACCGAGAAATAACAGATGGCAAGCATTTTCAAGAATTTTCATATCAACTTGAAATTGCGATAGCGCCATAATTGTCGTAAGAATGATGGGGTACTGTGTGCTTTGAATGATTGGATATGTTTTTGCCTGTAGTAATGGGGAATGTGTGTATTTGTACCTGTTGAAGGGATACTACTAGGGACAGCCTATTGAAGTTTGTCAACATGACCGACATTTGTGCTGACGAGACATTTGTGCTCTTCATAGCAGCCTCAGGAGTAAAGTTGCTATGCTCTACACAAAATATCCCGTAAAAGGAGCCCTAATTCAAAGTCAAGTCAAGAAAATAAAGTGAGACTTTGTTTTAGAAGCAGATTCTGCGCCATTTTTGTGTCAGCACAAACAAAGCAAATGCTCACGCATGACAGAAAAGGTAGAACGTTGTGTGGGAAACCTCTACTAAATTTGCATGTTTTGTTTCACTTTCTCCTATTATAATCAAATTATTAATTAAAAAGAGTTAATTTTTTACTCGTAGGTGTTCTTTCGACTATATTACCTGATCGATGAACAATATATCCCATATTGTGAACGCCACAGTTATGATTTATTTTATTCCTTTAATGCTCATAATACATAGGTATTCAAAAATAGTCTTAGCCGTTGTTCACCATGAAAGACAGCTGAGGGAACAAGCAAAGAAAATGAACGTTCAATCTCTGAGAAGCAATCAAGAAGATTGGCAATCAGCAGAAATTAGAATTGCGAAGGTATAACCAGAACGATTTAATTGAAACATAGTAGACCTGTTTTGGGTTATCGTAGTACTAAAGTTTCTTGATGAAATACCTCACTTACCGGCCTTTCGTGTTGTTCTTACTTTTGTTCAGATGATTTTACGTTTGGGCTCTAGTTCTCAAGCATGAGTTCGAAATATCCCCCAAAAACGCTTTGATTTTGCTATCAATTTCTAATGAAATAATTAGACGAGTGTTTCTTTATGAAAAAAAATATTGGCTTTGTACAAAAAACTTCAGCATTATACCAAAATTAGCTGGCAAAGGTAAATTTTCTCTCAAAACCGTGTTTTTGCAATCAAAAATTTCTACATTATTTGCAAAAGGGGGTATTGAATTGCTATTTGAAAATTTTTTCTTGGTTAAGTGCACATTTTTCTCTACAAAAAATTTATTAAAATAATGAAAGCGTATAAAGCATTATACGCTTTGTTACCTGATCCATAAAGTAAAGAGAGAAAAATATATTTAAGTTATAGGTGGTTTTTTTTCTATTTGCTAGAATATCGTGTTTTTCTTTACAAAAGAAAAAACTGTCAAAAACATGCTTAGAATAAGTCTAGAACTATAAAAATACGTGTATCTAAAGATGAAAAATCTGAACTTAGCCTCCTAAAATTTATCTAAATCTAATCTTATTTATAGGTATCAGTGACGACAGTCTCACTTTGGGTTCTCGCATGGACTCCTTTTGCAGTCATTACCAACTTAGGACTTATTGCGGACCCTGAAGTCGTAACGCCACTTGTGACAAGTATACCTTCTATGCTTGCGAAGACGTCATGTGCTTACAATCCACTTGTCTATGCTAATTCCCATCAAAGATACAGAGAGGTAAGGAAGATCTATAATGATGAAAATTGCAACAGGAAAATTTGTTGAATATTAATGGGCTGTACATTCTGTATTAACATATATCATTTTTGTTAATAAACAAAGAATGATATTTTAAAATAAAAAATAACTGCAAGAGGATACTTAAACATATATGGTGGAGGTGGGGTACGGTCGAGAGACTACGAATCCCTCAAAGCTTTTTTATTAAGATTGTAGAGGACCCCGTCTTCTTACCAGCAGTAGAAGAGGGCCACCTATCCCATTATCCGGAATCAAACACATGCTTTGTATTTTTTGAAACATTGGAGGGAAGACGCCCAGGCTCTTATTCGAGTATTGTGCCCGATTTTCCAGTAATAAGAACAATTAAGTACTACATGTATATTATGATGAGCTTATTCAATATGTCACTGGGCTAGCATCCAATTCGCCAGCATTTTCCTGGGAAGGGACGAGAATGAAAAAAAACACCTTAGAGTGCTTAACAAAAATTTTAAGGCGAAACATATGTGTGTCAACAAACTTGCATCAAAACAGACATTAAAGCTCAAGGGAATTCATATCAGTAAAATTAGGCTGATTAGTGAAAAATCAACTGCTGAATCGGGTTAAATGGTAATCTAGCAACTAAAACGTCCATTTTCTATCAAATTCCATAGACTTCACAACAACTTCATATGCATCAAACAGTTCGTGGTAACGAACAATAAGTAAGGAGCGACTCAGCTCAATAGTAACCGAAACTCTAAAAAACGGAATTTTGATACCAATAGATACATCAAAAGAATCGAATTTTTATGCTGATTTTAAATATATAACTGGCACCAAGTTTAGTCCTACCCATCAAAAGTCACGATCCTGAGAAAATTTACCATATTTTCGAAAAAGGGGGAAACACTCCCTAAAAGTCATAAAACCTTAATGAAAATCACAACATCAAATTTAGCGCATCAGAGAACCGCACTGCAGAGGTTTTGAGCTCCTATCTGCACAAATGTGGAATTTTGTATTTTTTGCCAGAAGAAAGATTACGGATGCGTGTTTATTTTGTTTTTTTGTTGTTTTTTTTTTCCCAGAGATGATCGTATCGACCCAGTAGTCCTAGAGTTTCACAAAAGGGCTCATTCATACGGAGATTAAAAGTTCTAGCTCCCTTTTTAAGCGACCAAAAAAATTAGAGGGCAAGTAAGCCCCCTCCCACGCTCCTTTTTCCCAAAGCGACCGGATCAACCTTTTGAAATAGCCATTTTTTTCAGTATAGTCGAAATACTTAATAATTGAAATATTTTTTTCAGCATAGCCGAAATATTTAATATCTAATATATAAATGTTTAAATATTTAATAATATCTTTAGGAAGACTTAATTCCCCACGGTCACCGGGGAAGGGCTGCAAGCTATGAACTTTGCCCATTGTGTGCATATAATATTTGTTATTGCTAAATATACATATGTTTTCAGGGTTTTTTATGGGGTGGGGAAGGGATTGGGTTACATGGGAGGATCTTTCCATGGAAGAATTTTTCATGGGGGAAGATAATTTGTTTGAAGGGGGTGATGGATTTCCCAGCATTATTTAAAAAATGATCAGAAACTAAATTTTAAAAAATTAGCTTTTTCAGCTGAAAGTAAGGAGTAACATTAAACCTTAAAATGAGCAAAACTTATTACATATATGCGAGAGTTCGTCCCCTCTTCCATACCATACTGTCTACGCTAAAGTATCTTCATTTTTTTCAAAAGAGCTATTTATTCTACTTAAACAGTCTTTGTGATTCAGGGGTCATTCTTAAAGAATTGGAACAAAATTCGAACTTTAGCGTAAAGATTGAGGTATTGACAAGGGGCGAACACTTTCATATTACGTATATGAGGAAGTTCCTCCCCTCGTCAATAATTTGTTCTTTACACTAAAGTTTGAATTTTGTAAAATAATGGCCGCATAAGCAATAATTTGTTTGTGTTATTTTCCGGCCAATCTTAGCATTTAACTTTAACTTAAACAGCTGCATAACTATGACTTTTATGAGATATAAAGCCAAAGGCATCGCATGATGTCGGCTTGTGGTCGTTATTAAATAAAAAAAAGTTTTTTTCCAGCTGAAAGTAAGGAATATCATTAAAACTTAAAATGAAAATAAATTATTACTTACATCTTTTAAAGATCTTTTCTTTCATTCATTTCAGTCATTTGAGAATTGCTCAACTTGTGACTCTCATTTTCATAAAAGAAAGTTCGACCTCTTTTTCTGTTTTGTCACTATTCCTTACAAAATTAGTTCTGCAAATATCGGCAATTTAAGTTACGTGGATAAATCTTTCCATGGAGAAATTCCTCATGGGGGACGAGAATTTTCCATGGAGGGGGAGCTTGAGCTCCCGACAATATTTAAAAACGATCAGCAATTAAACAAAAAACAAGTATTTTCAACTGAAAGTAAGAAGCAACATTAAAACTTAAAAGAAAGAAAATTTTACGTGTATGAGATGGGCTGCCTCTCCTCAGTAGCTCACTCTTACGGTAAAGTTTATTTTCTAAGCTTTAAAAGAGGCTAATATTATAATTGAATAGCCTTTGTGATTCAGGAGTCATTCTTAAACAACCAAAACAAAAATAAAATTTATTATAATTACTATTATAATATTATAATATATTATAATATTATTATTAGTTTTAAAAAAGTAAAAGATTTTGTCCCAATTCTTAAGAATGATCTCTGAATCACAAAGGCCTCAGAATAAATAGTTGAAATTACTAAAAATACTTTAGCGTAAAGAGTGAGGTATAACGAGGAGGTAAACCCCTCATATGCGTAATAATTTTTGTTCGTTTTAAGTTTTAATGCTGCTGCTTACTTTCAGTAGAAAAAAAATTCATATTTATTTTTTCATTGTTTTTTCAAATAAAGCTAGAAAATCTTGCGCCCCCTTCATTGAAATTCTCTTCCCCCATGAGAAGTCTCTTCTTGGAAATATCCTCCCACGTACCCCCCCCCCTAAACTTGTCCCCCCTAAACCAAAAAAAATCCACCTGAAAACGTCTGTAAACTTCCAAGTAACCATTAGTATATGTAAACACAGGTCAAAGTTTGTAACTTGTAACCCCTCCCACGGTGACTGCGGGGGAGTAAGTCGTCCCTAAAGACATAGTTATTAGGTTTTATAGACTATGGTGAATAAAATTGCTATCTCAGAATTTTGATCTGGTAGCTTTGGGGAAAAAATGAGCGTGGGAGGGGGCCTAGATGCCCTCTAGTTATTTTGGTCACATATAAAGGCCACTAGAACTTTCAATTTCCGTTAGAATGATCCCTCTCGCAAGATTCTAGGGACACTCAGTTGATACGATCACCCCTGGGAAAAAAAAAAACAAACAAAAAAACAAACAAATAAACACGCATCCGTGATCTGTCTTCTGGCAAAAAATGCGAAATTCCACATTTTTGTAGATAGGAGCTTGAAATTTCTACAATATGGTTCTCTAATACGCTGAACCTGATGGTGTGATTTTCGTTAAGCTTGTATGACTTTAAAGGGGGGTTTCCTCCTAGTTTCTAAAATGAGGCAAATTTTCTCAGGCTCATAACTTTTGATGGGTATAACTTATGGGTATTACTGGGTAAAAAATTCCATTTTTTAGAGTTTCAGTTACTATTGAGCTAGGTCGCTCCTTACTACAGTTCGTTACCACGAACTGTTTGATTAGAACTACTGCTGCAACCATGATTTGCGTGAGCCTAGAGTAACTTTTGTTGACCTTGTAAAGTGTTGAAGTGGGGATTCCATATTTGACAGAGCTTTCTTGAAATATCTCATGTTCTTTTCAGTACAGTAGGCCTAGGGGCCCAATGCACGGGATGAATACGGGATAATACACAACTTTCGATTAGATTACAGTGTATTAAATGAACAAAGTAAGTGATTTTGAAATATGTATTATTGTTACATCAATGGAAGGCTTTAATCAATGAATTAACGGTGACAAAGCCCCTTGGCCCTGGAAAAAATGTCGGAAAACAAATAAATAACACATTTATCGCCATAATCGTAGTTACCATTACCTTTTTTTATTGCTTCATTTGTTATGTTTTCATTTAGACATTACCGATCTTGTAATTTGTAAGTTTGTGTTTTCTTTTCTTTTATAATGTCTGAAGGAGATGTATCCTTGGATATGTATTGTAGCGAAGGGAAAGAAGAAAAATCAATCGGATGATGAATCAGCTAAGACTGAACATACAGAAAAGTCCTAAAAGATCAGGCTAATGTTGTCCAGAACAATAGACTGACATACAAAAAAAACATGCGGAGTATGCGACATATCACAACATTAAAGGGGCTTCCAAAATATATTTTCACCGTATTTCTCCATCGTTATTTTTCAAGGATACTTGATAGATGGTACTGATGAAAGAAATGTGGTGTAATTTTTAAATTTTATTTCCAAGAATTAGATTCTCCCGTTATATTTGTTCTTTCTTTTTGAACGTATCGGTCTCAAAGGTGACCTTTCAAGACTATTGGAAACCGGAAATTAGAAAACTTAGTACGCTACTTTACGGGCATATTAAAAACGTCAAAGTGAAGATTGTGCTATTTTGGAAGCCTCCCTATTGATTTTAGCTCATGTGCAGTCCATGGAAAAAAACAACATATTTGTTCCGTATAAAAGCCGAACTTCTCTTTGGGATAAATTGTTCTCAGTCAAACAGTTCGTGGTAACGAACATGGTACGAGCCTGAGAAAATTTGTCTTATTTTGGAAAATAGGGGGAAACACCCCCTAAAAGTCATTGGATCTTAACGAAAACCATCGCATTCAGTTATGAATGCGATTCACACCATCGCATTCAGCGTATCAGAGAACCCTATAGAAAAAATTTTCAAGGTCCAATCTAAAAAATGTGGAATTTCGTATTTTTTGCCAGAAGACAGATCACGGGTGCGTGTTTATTTTATTTTTTATTTTATTTTATTTTTTTTTCCCGGGGGTCATCGTATCGATCAAGTGGTTCTAGGGTGTTGCAAGAGATTTTAACGGAAATGAAAAGTTCTAGTGCCCTTTTTAAGTGACCGAAAAATGGAGGCCACGTAGGCCCCCTCCCACGCTCATTTTTCCCCAAAGTCAACGGATCAAAAATTTGAGATAGCCATTTTGTTCCGCATAGTCGACAACCACAGTAACTATGTCTTTGGGGATATTACTCCCCCACAGTCCCTGGGGGAGGGGCTGCAAGCTACAAACTTTGACCAATGTTTACATACAGTAATGGTTATTGGGAAGTGTAACGACATTTTCAGGGGGATTTTTCTTTGGTTTGGGTGTGGGGTTGAGGGGAGGGGGCTGTGTGGGAGGATCTTTATTTGGAGGAATATTTCATGGGGGAAGAGAAATTCAATGAAAAGGGTGCAGGATTTTCTAGCATTACTATTAAAAAAAACAAAGAAAATATAAACATGAAAAAAAAATTCAATTGAAAGTAAGGAGTAGCATTAAAACCTAAAACGAACAGAGATTATTATGCATGTGAGGGGTTCTAAAAATACTTCAGCATAAAGAGCGAGGTATTCAGGAGGTGATAAATACTTTGCTCTTTATGCGAAAGTATTTTTAGTAATTTCAACTATTTATTTTACGACCTTTCTGATTCAGGGGTCATTATTAAAGAATTGGGATAAAACTTAAGATTTAGCGTGAAGAGTGAGGTATTAACGAGGGGACAAACCCCCTCATATATATAATTAAAAATATAAGAATAAAAAAGTTTGTTACGTAAGTTAATTCTTAATTTACGTATATTTTTTACTAATAAAAACGTTCGTTAAAAATTAAAAGTTCTAGTTGCCTTTTTAAGTAACTGAAAAACTGGAGGGAAACTAAGGCTCCGTCCCCACCCTTTATTTCTTAAAATCGTCTGATCAAAACTAAGAGAAAGCCATTTGGCCAAAAAAAGAATTAATATGCAAATTTCATTTTAATAATTTATGTACGGAGAGCCAAAATCAAACATGCATTAATTCAAAAACGTTCAGAAATTAAATAAAAAAACTAGTTTTTTTAACTGAAAGTAAGGAGCGACATTAAAACTTAGAACGAACAGAAATTGCTCCGTATATGAAATGGATTGTCCCCTTCGTAATCCCTCGCTCTTTACGCTAAAGTTTGACTCTTTGCCACAATACTTTTTAAAACAATTAAAAACTTTAGCGTCAAGAGCGAGGGATAGGGGAGGGGACAATCCATTTCATATACGGAGTAATTTCTGTTTGTTTTAAGTTTTAATGTTGCTCCTTACTTTCAGTTAAAAAAACTAGTTTTTTTTATTTAATATATACCAAGAGATGCCAAATGGTGTAACATGAAATAGAAATCAAGGTAAATACACCTTAACGAAGTGGAACACCTGTATTTCTTGGTCAATGTATGAAGCAGTCATGGATGCTACCAGAAAATATCAAGTATCGATACTCGATATGATTGTATCGGTTTTTAAGTATCGATACTCTAGCATCGATTCTAAGTACTGTATCAAGTAATAGTCTACTACTGCATTAAGTAATGTGCACGACTTAAGGTCAATGTTTTTGTTTAGCGTATATTTCACTTTTCCTGCAGCCTATTGTAATAGTTTAAACCTATTGATATATCTATTAAATTGTTAAATTCACCGATTTGTAAATTATATGCCTTATTACATTCTTTGTCGCATAACTGAATAAAAACTAGTAAAACGATCCCTGATTATAAAATAGAACATTAAGTTTGTGGATGAATAGGATTAGCATGGGTGACGATAACTCAGCCAAGGGAAAATAACATTAAAATATAAAGAGGGGTAGAAAACTTGACAAAATTCTCCTCCATATAAATAGGTTGTCTCATTATATACAGAGGGGGCAATCATTCTCTTAGAATCATAGTTTCATGATGGAAGACTTTCATTATCCTCTTCGACAGGCACTTTGACAGCGACCAAATTTTGTAGTTTTATAACTCTTTTTAACCTTGGAAATAAGTTTTAAATAAACATATTTGGTTACCATGGGCCGTTATAGGTTACCTTGAAGAGGATATTTATTTGGTTACCTTGAAGAGGATAAATATAAGGGTCATAGCATAATCATACTTCTTTGTGCTGGACCCTCTTATGTAGGTTATCGACGCAAAGCTATGTTTATCTAGAAGGTGCCCGGTGAAAGGATCCATATTGACATCCTTACTTAATCTTTAAAGGTGAAGTTGTTTAGAGAGTCGATTAATTGTGGCTTTTCGGAATATTTTTCTCATCAGAGTTGTCATGGAGTGAACACCTTGATTGGGGCCTGTCAATCTGCAAACGGGACCTCGGTTTTATTCTTCGTTCTGTACCTACTGTCTTGGTCATTCCTCTCAACAATTCTTGCATCGGACTTATTGCTGGATTATTTCCTGCCTTGGGCTTATTGCCCTTTTTTGGAAGGGCTCCTAAAAACTTGTTCACACCACTTGCGAGGATTAAAAACAGAGAAATGTGTGGCACCAATAGACGCATTACAACCTCTAACTTAGGGATTTAACGTGGTATTAATGGTTGTCATCAATGGTGTCAACCATTCTTCCTTAGACGAGCTAACCTGACTAATAGCACCATTTTCCAGGGTAGCATGACTACCATACAGATAATTTTTACTGTGGACTTAAAGAAGAGTTTTGGTAGTAATCACTTGGATCAGTCTTATTTGGACGTCAGGCCTGAAAATCAGTACATTGATTCCTTTAAATGGAAGCCTTGACGTAAGACTTCAAGTACCTTTTTGATGAAAAAAAAAATAGTTGACTTGAGGCATATCAAGCACAAAATTTCTAATGGTGCCATGAAGGGAATTGCAAAAAAGAAAAATCTGAATTTAGTTTTTAAATTTAAGGAAATTATATATTTTTAGATTTTAATGTAAAACTGGGAACTAGAGGTTCCAGGGAGACAGACACAAGTAAAAAAAACCTGAAGAACCAAGTAAAGTGTAAAGCTGTCCTAGCGTAAACGTGTTTGGCTAGGAACAAGGAAAAACATTTTGCCCTTTTCCTTGAAACATAGTAATTAACTTTCCTCCTTTCTCCAAAATATCCTGGAATTTACAACTCGATCCTTCGGCCCTGACACAAACTGGGTATTACCTGGGTAACAATAGACTCACATACAAAAAAAACATGCGGAGTATGCGACATATCACAACATTAAAGGGCTTCCAAAATATATTTTCACCGTATTTCTCCATCGTTATTTTTCAAGCATACTTGATAGATGGTACTGATGAAAGAAATGCGAAGTCTAATTTTTAAATTTTACTTCCAAGAATTAGATTCTCCCGTTATATTTGTTTTATCTTTTTGAACGTTTCGGTCTCCAAGGTGACCTTTCAAGACTATTGGAAACCGGAAATTAGAAAACTTAGTACGCTACTACTACCAAGAATTAGATTCTCCCGTTATATTTTTTCTTCTTTTTGAACGTATCAGTCTCAAAGGTGAACTTTCAGGAGTATTGGAAACCGGAAATTAGAAAACTTAGTACGCTACTTTAAGGGCATATTAAAAACGTCAAAGTGAAGCTTGTGCTATTTTGAAAACCTCCCTATGTATTTTAGCCCATGGAATGAAAAAAAAAACATATTTGTTTCGTATACAAGCCGACTTTTTCTTTGAGATAAATTATTCTCAGTATATACTAAGACAGGGCTTCTTAAACTATGGGTTGCGACCTCATTTGGGGTCGCGTAGCAAAATTACGGGGTCGCGAGTGATAAAAATACAATTTAATAAAAAAAAGTTTTTTAACTTGTAAAATTATTGTTATAAAGAAAAATAACTATCATCGTAGATAAATGTATCAAAAAATCTTCTAGGTTCGGAAAGACTGTTTATACCAGCATTTCTATTCCGATCATTTTAATATCTTGTATAAATTTACCATGAATCAGAAGATGTTATAGAAATTTATAAAAAATTTCTATTTATTTTTGTCAATCTCTTAAAACCGAAATAATCCTGATAAATAATATCAACAAAATTTCTAAGTGTTATTTTGAAGAAAGTATATAAACATTTGGTGTTATTTTCATTTAGCCATTGTATGATTGCGAACGAAGTGCATGTTATTTCGAATTGGTCAGTTTAATCCTTTCGCGACCGGCGGGACCTTACAGTCCCGGCATATAAAGATCCTTAGGGGCGCTTCTTAATTGATTAATAGCACCAGAATTGAACGATGTGCTTCAGGATGCTCTTAAGGTCATAAATTTATTAAGAACCATTTATTAATTTAAGAGCCCTTTAAGAGCCCTTTATTTATTAATTTATTAAGAGCCCTTTAAGAACAACAGTCGCTTACAAGAAGAGTTTAAAAAGTTTAAAAAGTTTAAAAAGTTTAAAAAGATTGTTGTTATTGAAGGATGAGATCGAAATATTTTTAACTGAACGAAAATGTGTTTTTTGTCAGATATTTTTGCGAAGTTAAACGATCATAACTTGTCTCTTCAAGGAAAAAATAGCGATATATTTACTTCAAACGACAAAATTGAAAGTTTTATTAAAAAGTTCAGCATTTGGAAAAGAAGGGTCGAAAAAAATTCGTTCGAAATGTTTTCCGGTGTCGACAATTTTGTAATTGAGAAAATTCATCGTAACACTTTTATTGCAAAAACTATTGTAGCTCACTTAAAAGCGCTAGAGATACAGTTCCTGACATATTTTATATTAAATATTGATTTACAAAAATAGTTTGGATTCAAAAGCCGTTTTGGATTGGCTTAAGTGAGATTGATCATCTGCCACTTAAAACTCAAGAGGAATTTGCTGAGCTTTCGTGTGACTCAAACTTAAAAGTACGATTCCAAAAAAAAACCCTTGACTGAATTCTGGATCTGAACTAGAACTGAATTTCCTACAATCGCTGATATGGCGTTCAATGTTCTTTTGCCATTCAACACCACATATTTATGTGAAGTTACTTTCTCAGCTTTAACACACATTAAATCCCAATACCGTTCAGCGATAAAAAATGTTGAAGAAATATGAAAAGGTTTGCATATGTTATTTTGACACTTAGAGGAAATTAGTTATCAGAATTTTAATATCAAGATTCTGCTAGCAAGAGCAGTAAAAACATTGAAGTGGTATCATTGAATAAGACATTGCACTGCCATTTAAAGTTTGAACCATTTAAGCTGATGCTACCATGGCTGTTTACAATCAAAATGGCATGTACAAGCAGGGGCGGATCCAGGATTTTCCTTAGGGGGGGAGGCACATAATAGGTTGCTTCAATAAAATTGCGAACAAAGAAATGCCCGCAATTAAAAAGAAATCTCGACAATTTATCATGAAAAGAGAAATCACCAATGCAACAGCACAAACACAAAAAAAAAGAAAAAAAAAGAAAAAAAAGAGAGGGACAGAAGGAGAAAAGGAAGACTGTTTTCCTAAATTAGTGATTAATATAGACCAGCACTTGAATGAGGCCTTAACCCTACTCATCCATACAATCACATAGGTCAAACAGCATAGCCACACACAATCAACCATAAAGAATAATCCATGGACAGGCAGTCATGTCGTCAATAAGTATAAGTCGTCATTTACCAAACAATAGAAAAAATAATATAGACAAATAATTCAGAGGCAACACCCAACATAAGGGCTCATCAGGAGAATACACTGGCCTATATAGGGTTTCGATTCTTTTCAATACAGAAAAAAAAATCAAATCTCAGTTTCTCAAAATAATCCCAATCAAACAATCAAGACATCATGCATTAATTCAGTTAATCTAAATTCCAGATGTGTCATAGGTAGGTAGCGGAAATGGTCGTAACTTTAATGTAAAATCTGGAGAGGGTTCAACTTCTAATAAATCTGTTAAAATTAAAATGGCATAAAATATTGATGCACAAAATAGTAAGGTACAAACACCCCCCCCCGCAATAAAAAAAAATGAAAAGCTGCTCACCATCTATAAAATGATATTTAATATTTTCTTCATAATTTTTGCCTTTACACTTCTGACCACTACAGCGAGTGAGTTAAGGTTTTTATTGTAAAAAAATAAAAAATTGGCCTTGAACCATCTTTTGGGATCTTGTACTCTGTTTGACATTTTGTATAGTTCAAACCATTTAGTATGTCGCCTAGCTTTGTGGCATCGCTTAGTACCTATGATAGTAATGAAGAGTGGAAAATGAGGATAAAGGCATAACTTTTATATTTGTAAGAGATATATTAAACGCTAAATACTAGTTCTTTTAGGGGTGTGACAAGAAAGACAGAACGAAGACATAGAAATGCATAGAAGACATTTAAAACGAGGGATTTAAGCATACGCAATTAAGCATTAACTAATCAATGTTTCTTTTTATAAGTTTTAAAAAACAGTGTCAACTTCGACGAAATCTCAAAAATTTACTAATAAAAAATTTACTTTTCATAACAACGTAGTGTATCTTTCTGTTTTTTAAGTTTAAAATATTTAGCTTAAATTGTAGAATTCACAATTTTCTAAGAAAAAGTCTATTTCTCTATTCCCACTTCCGCCATATCTATTTATTACACGGTCTATGTCTACCTCAATATTTCGGTGAACGTTTAAAATGGCCAGTCCAGTTAGTCTCGAGTCCTGTCAGTTTAGAGCTCTTCATTAATATTTCCTCTTCTATGCATCCTAAAATATTCGATATCCAAATAATCCAAATATTTTTGGATATTCAATTCAAACGTTTAAATTCGATATGTCTGTTGAGCACAAAAATAAAATTTGAAATTTGACTCAGTTTTAGCACTAAGTAAGAGAATTGTCCTGTAAAAATTTTGATTTATAAACAACTAATCGTGGAAATATGATTGGATGGCATGCATCAAAATAACTATAAAAATTCTCAGCGGTATATATAGCATTAATTTTATGGACAAATATATTCAACCCCTATACAAAAACATAACTGTATTTTGTGACTGGTTGGTTATTGAGAAGGTGAGAAATTCTGAAGTAATATTGCAGTTGCATTCTGTTTCCGTGGTTAACTCAAGTCGTGTGAATTTCCGTTTTTATCGTTTTTTTTATTTTTAAATGTTTGAAAAATATCAATGCCATTCCACTGATTCAAACTGAGAATTCAGAGATCCATCTATACCAGCTAGATAAAAAAAAATATACACATAATTATTTACCTTCTTTTATAATCAATTTTTAGAAAATTTATTCTTCTTAAATGTCCAACCGTTCAAAGATTATTTTGCCTCATATATTTAGTTTTAAGTATATACTTGTACAAACCTTTATTAAAGTTTAAAGAGTATTGCCTTTATTTTAATGTTTTAGGATGAACAGAGGTTATTTGCAATATAATGTAGAGCTTTAATTAGATGAAAATAGGCAGTAAAGTGGCCACCATTTGCTCACCAAAATGCAAAACTTACATTAATAATATTTGCCGTTCTCACACATTTAGTTTCTATTGTAGAAATCCCCTAAAAAACAACAATGTTGTAAAAACCATCCTGCTTCTCTAAAAAAGCAAACCCGAAAAACCAAAACAGACAGCCAAAAAAGGATATTTATATCAGTTATTTTTCCTCAGTGCTATAGCAAGACTCAAAAACAATTTTTCGAAATTAAAAAGAATTAAATATTTTGCTTTTCAGTTTCGTTGTGACAGCACAATCCTGAAGTATCATTTCAACAGCATAAAGAAGTTAGGATCTTAAATTTCCCCTCCTTGTTATTAAGAAATGAAGATTTTACCTCCCAGTTGGGTTTTGTGGTAAAACGGACAGATTCCCTTGATAAACCTTAATTTAATTAGATACCTTTTGGCAGTATGTGTCATTAGTAAAATCTAACAGAGACCACACAAAGTAAGTAAAACCTTGTTTCAAACTTGTTTACGAAAAGAAACATTCTTAATAATTAAAAACTAAACTATTTAAAACCAATTATAAAAAGATAACTTTCGTCCCAACTCAAACCAAAACAAGCAGACCCAACCACAAATCCACCACTATGTCAGGGGCACACCCTCTGGATCCATCAGTGTTTACAAGGGTTGAGAGACAACTTATTTAAGTTAGAGATGTATGCAGCCCAGTCAAACCCAAAAGACACCAATATTATTGTAGAAATTTGTTTTGACGCAAACGTGAAGATGAGGAAAAGAGGTTATGTATTTGACTGATAAAAAAGTTAAACAAGGCATGCACTTGAACTATGAATCATGTTCAATCGAATTACAAGAGACCAATTAGTTTTAAGCTGAAAAGACAATAATACAGCTTTCCCCAATCAGGTACCTACAAAACTATCCACAATAACACACATTTGGAGCAATAAGTTATGAAGAAATTTTCCTCAGAAAAGTTTTTCTTGTACATAATTTTTAGAAAGAAGTGAAACTTTTATTAAGAAATAGAATTCCAGGCCATGGTTGTAGCCCTCTAGCTCATATGACAGCTTTGAGCACTAATGTAGCTACTTAAAATTCAAACGAAGAAAAAAAATTGCAGATAAAGGTTCGCCAGTTTCAAGACAAATTAGGAACAAGCTGGATGCCGTCTTCTACTTTAATTTTCAATTTGATCGTTTTAAAGTCTTCTTGTTGATCAAACCAAGTGTGGTGTAGAATTTCTCTTGCCGTTAAACGTTCATTTGGGTCTTTGGTCAACATCTTACTTATCAAACATCTTGCAGCATAAGAAATTTCTGATGAAGCTGCATACTTTCCAGTAATAATTTTTGACAACAATGTTACAGGATTGGAATCGTGGAAGGGATACCTATATAAGATAAAACTATTAAGAATATATGATTATATCACTGTCAGCGTGAAAAAAAAAAATTGACGAGGGATGTACGCATTCACTACAATAAATCCTGGAGTTACACCTAACGTAGTTAACTGTAATCGTTTGTAAGCTGATGTGATATGTAAATAAGGTTTGGTGTCTCCTTTTTCCTTACCATTTTAACTGGTGGGTGGCCAGTGGATACATTGGCGATTCATATAATAAAGCACGAAGTTTACTGGTAAAAATTTAAAAATATTTTTTTTTTTTAATGGAAGGTAGACTATCTTTGGAATTTTTTCTTAATTTTCCAAAAATTATATTCTACGAAATTTGCCTTGCTGATAATGTTTATGGCAAGGAAATTAAGGGAACGTGTCCTTAAATGGCACTAATCTTGTCTAGAGTCAATATGTAGTTAATTCTTAATAAATTGTTGCAGAATAGCCATAACACGCTGTTAACTTGTTCTTTTTAGGGTTCTTTTTAAGGAGAAATATAAAAACGATAGTTTTTATTCCCTTACTTTGTTACTGGTTGCAATTCTGGAGTTTCCTGAATCAGGAACCACAACATAAAGTTACTTAAGCCACCCATTGTGTAGAAAGGGCAGTATTGGTAGTAACTTTCAATTATTTCTAAATGATGTTCTGTTTTAGATAGACATACTTTTATTGCTAAAAACAAACAGTGTACTAATTTTGTCTGCCATGAAAGCCAATTACCAGACTACCCAAAAACTAGGAACTGTCGACGTAGAAAAGACTAGAGATCAATAATTTGAACGCCAATGATTACCAAAATCATTCCCAAAATATAAATAACTTCCTTGCCCAAGACTTGAAAGTTGGAGGACTAAGAGCATTTTTTCAAACACTTCAACAATATATTCCAAACGTGAGGAGCATAATAGCAAAATATGCCCGAATGCTGCTTCTAAACTTACACAACATCACTGTTGTTTATAATTCTTCTGAAGTCAAATTCAGATAACCATTAATTTTTCACCATTATCCTGAACTTTTTGTTCTGTTTTGAAACCTGTTTTAAATTTACTTATCCAAATTGAGCACCAGTAAAACTACAAGTCGTACAAGACTGCAATACCTGCGTATAATAATTTTCTCGAGAGGTTAGGTTTTTAAGGTTCAAAAAAAACCCTTAAGGTTCCTCCCCCCCCCCCAAGATCTTTAAAAATTCATTTTCTGAAAGAATTTTCATTGAAAAGTGCTTTTTTGTATTTTCATTGAAAAATCGGAAACGCAGCATAATTTCACTTCCAAAGATGTTGAAATTTACATCTTGCCCCCTCCCCAGTAAATTTCAATGAATTGAATTGACGCCAATTGATAATCTGAACAACTTGCTTCTTTGATGTAGAAAGTAACATTTTAAAAATATGACAACAGGGACTTAATTAGAATCATCGGATTCAGACAATAATTTTATAGGTCTATTCTGAAGTTTTTTTTTACTCTTTTATAACATGTTAGAAAATTACACTCAGCATCCCCAACCAACATACGACAAAACAATGGAAAATTAAACTTTTCAAGTTTGTCTCGGGACTGCGTTCTTTATTATTGTCAGCAATTAATAAAGAACCCTAAACATTTTGTTGTTGCAACTGTTTTTATGAAATTTCTGAAAACCTTAATTTGTTTATTTCCTTTACCAGACAAGACTCAAGAAAATACTATGAATAGAATCAAAGAAAAATTTAGGGTAATTAGGAAATCAAAGAGCTCGGAATGAGTTATAGCTGTAGGTTTTTCGGAAAATTGGAAGTTTCAAGGGGACATAAACCTCAAAAATCGAAACTTCCCTTTAAAACCTGGCATTGACGAAACAAAATAAAGGCAAGTGGATATAGTTCACTGTGGATATGGGAAGAATTTGTTTTGCAAGTGCCAAAATAGCCTCAGCAACTACTGAAATAACACAGCTAATGTTTGATTTGAAATTCATTGGTTAATTTACTAAAAGGTGTCAGTGACGGCCATGTCACTGGTAGTATTTTGAAAATGTGATGGCGATGAAGTAAAAATAAACTGAGAAATGTCAAATAGCAGAGTTGAAGCGGATTAACACGTATTAAACTATCCATTAGAAGGTGCTTACTTTCCACAAAGCATTGTGTACAATATAATTGTGTACATTGTGTACATTATAATGGCTAGACTCCAAACGTCAGATGGCTTTCCCTTATAATGACGAGAAATGTCAAATAACAGAGTTGAAGCGCATTAACAAGTATTAAACTATCCATTAGAAAGTACTTACTTTCCGCAAAGCATTGTGTACAGTATAATGCCTTGACTCCAAACGTCATATGGCTTTCCCTTATAATGACCAGAAATGTCAAATAACAGAGTTGAAACGCATTGACATGTATTAAGCTATCCGAAAGAAGGTACGTATTTTCCACAAAGCATTATGTAGAGTATAATGCCTGGACTCCAAACTGTAATATGGGTTTCCCTTATAATGGCCAGAAATGTCAAATAACGGAGTTGAAGCGCATTGATACGCATTAAACTATCCATTAGAAGGTAAGTATTTTCCACAAAGCATTATGTACAGTATAATACCTGGACTCCAAACGTCATATAGATTTCGCTTATAATGACCAGAAATGTCAAATAACAGAGTTGAAGCGCATTGACACGTATTAAACTATCCATTAGAAGGTACGTATTTTCCACAAAGCATTGTGTACCTTATAATACCTAGACTCCAAACTTTCCCTTATAATTACCAGAGATGTCAAATAACAGAGTTGAAGCGCATTGACACGTATTAAACTATCCATTAGAAGGTACGTATTTTCTACAAAGCATTGTGTACCTTATAATACCTAGACTCCAAACTTTCCCTTATAATTACCAGAGATGTCAAATAACAGAGTTGAAACGCATTGACACGTATTAAACTATCCATTAGAAGGTAGGTATATTCCGCAAAGCATTGTGTACAGCATAATGCCTAGACTCCGAACCTCATATGGCTTTCCCTTATAATGACCAGAAATGTCAAATAAAAGAGTTGAAGTGCACTGACACGAAATAAACTATCCATTAGAAGGTGCGTATTTTCCACAAAGTATTATGTACAGTATAATGCCTGGACTCCAAACCTCATCTGGCTTTCCCTTATAATTACCAGAAATGTCAAATAACAGAGTTGAAGCGCATTGACACGCATTAAACTATCCATTAGAAAGTACGTATTTTCCACAAAGCATTGTGTACAAGTATAATGCCTAGACTCCAAACGTCATATGGCTTTCCCTTATAATGACCAGAAATGTCAAATAAAATAGTTGAAGTGCATTGATATGTATTAATTTATCCATTAGAAGTACTTACTTTCCACAAAGCATTGTGTACAGTATTATGCCTAGACTCCAAACATCAGACGGCTTTCCCTTATAATGACCAGACTTTCCACTTCTTATTGCTTCAGGTGAAATGTAGAAGGGATTAGATTTCTTAGCATACCCCTTATCGTCGCTCTCTCCAGGTTGCAACAAACTGCACCCATCTAAATTTTCTATACATAGATTGGTCCTAAAATAATGTAATCAAATTAAATACATTACACAGCTCAACTAGTAGTCTTTTTTAAATAAATTTGTTCGTAACCTATAAAAATAATAATTTACTAGTGAATTATATTTAATATGAGTTTAGATATCAATCTTTTTTCATAGTTTCAGAAAACCCTAGTAGACCGACGAATTTATATACAAGGGCTTTGGGTATTTGAGGGAGAAATAATTTACTAGAAGACAAAAAAAGAACAAAATTCATAAAAATTGTTGTTCATTAAGCTCTAGTTCTGAACAGAAACAAATTAGAAAAAAAAAGGTACAAGAACAAGCACACGCAGGGTTAAATAATTATTGTAATCATGCTAAGCTTAGCAAATACATAAACTATGTTTTACAAGAGGACATAAAAATAGAATCAAACCATGTAAATTTATCTAAATGTTCAAAAAGAGAAAAAAGTTCTCATCATTTTTTAAAGTGTTTGTGTCAACCGCACTTGAACACCGTAGTAAAAAAAAAAAAAACTTCTTACAAATTTTTGGTATCTTAGTCGCGAAAAGAGCATATAGTATCATTTTGGGGTTGTTATTCGGAAGGGGATAGGAGAAACAAGGACACTGCTAGACTAATAGAGTCCATAAATATATGAGAAAACAGATAAATTACCCCAAGATACAGTGAAATGGTTTTTTTCTCTCCGAAAAAAATTGGCTTAACTCCTCTGATCCTCAAGAAAAGTTATTGGGTTGAGTATCATTCTACTCCCTCAAAAAAGCTAGTTTGGGTTTGGTTCTATATGCATAACAACATCAGAAGGTTATATTGTGACGAGCGACGATAAGCACCAACAATTTTTTCCTTACTGTATTTTTCATTGTGCAACGAAAAACGTGCTTCCATCTCATGCGTAACAAACACAGGAGTAAGCAATTTCTTAGACGGCACTGCCTTCCCATTTTTAGATAGAATGAAAATATATAACCATATAAATAACAAATCAAACATTTAATCGAGACAATGCATAAAATACATTTTAAAAAATCCGGATATCTCATCTCAGTTGATCATTTGAAAACCTTTATCAAAGAAAAAAAAACAATGAATTTTTTTAACTTCTTGGATAAGAATAATTTTGACACCATTGAAGCTAAAGATTTTATTTGTTTTTTGTGGCTCTTAATAAAATGTATTTATATCATTTAAAAACATACTGATATTAGGGACGGTAAAAAAAAAATATATCTTACTTCTGAGAGTTAGAAAATATAAAACGTCTCAATTTCATGTCATTAAGAATGATTCCTGCTGAATGACAGTCTTCAACAGCCTGGACCATTTGGAAAAAGAGAGCTTTGGCTGCTTCTTCTGATAAGAACCTGGAGAAATATTAAAGCGAATAAGCATAACCTTACAGCACTCCCTAGCTCAGGGACAAAAAAAATAACAAAAGAAAAAACGTAAATTGAGGGCGCTCAAAGTTTCAAAAGAAGTTTCCAACTAAACTCCAAGTACAGCCCACTTCATAAATAACGAGTTCGCAGTGTTGTAGAGAAGAATGCACTAGCATCTGATGCTATATTTTGTGACACTTAACAGAAAAGACCGAATATTGGGAGACAACTAAATTTTTAACCAAGATTTTTTATGCTTAGTTCTGACAGTCTGACTACGGTAATGAGCCAAAATACAAGTTTTAAGGATAGCTGTGTATACTTTTAGACGATTTTGAAATTGCATGCTTTTAGAATAAGTTTTTTGATTTTGGAATTTTCCTGTCTCAGAGCCCACGATTTAAAGCTTTATTTTTGATGTTTTTTAGTTTTAGATTAATGTTGTTGCGCCCAAGCTAATTGTAAAATGACCTGTCTATATGGCAGGTTAGAATGTGAAATAATTCTAACAGGAAATCGGAATAACTTAAAAGTGTCTTTTTTTTGCTGCTTTTTAATGTTATCAATTAGAAGCTCTTCTGTGTAAAAAAGTGTTCTAGGAATCCAAGATAGCTCGTATTATTTGATATAAAAAAATACACTTCACAATTTTCTTTTCATGAGTCACAAAAGGAAAATGTCGAATTCCAAAATAACAAAAAATTATAAGTAATGTAGAATAGGTAAAAAAAAAGGTAAAGGTAAAGGATACGGCATTAGACTTTACAGTCCGTACCGGCGGTGCTGATCTCCGTTTCTTGGCCCTTCAGCCAGGAAGTGCAATGGGGGTGTGGGGGCCAGCCATCCTGTGCTTTCGCACACCCTTCCTGTTTACCTTCCCCAGATTTCTCCAGGTACCCATTTAGAGCTGGGTCGACTCTGGCTAAGCTTACAGAGTCACGCCACTGACCCCCGTCCCAAACTGAAGAATTTTGTCGACTCACATGTCGAAACTGTGAGACGAAATGTAAACTTTACCAAAAAGAATCAATGCAGCGAAGAAACTTGAGTTTAGTCACCTGCTGGAGCTATAAGTTGGAGAAAATGAGTATGATATTCCATACAAAATAAAATAGAAAATGTGTTTCAAGTATTGTGGAAATAATCAACCTGCCTAATACTTTTTGAATAGTGTCCTTTATTTAAAAAGAATCTTTTTGTTAAAATAAGTCACATTTAGTCTTGACAGTTTCAGAAACACATAAGGTCTGTTACCTTTTGTGTACAATTAATTTAAAAAAATAAAAATATAAAGAAAGAAAATCAAACTCCACGAAAAAACTATTTTCATCAAAAAGGCATAAAAAAAAGTTTGTTAGCCGCTTTTTTCAAATTTCGAAACTACATTTTTTTCTTACTAGGTAAGGCGAACCAAATTGTTTATCATAAGCTTTCATAGGGATCTTAGTTGTCACTTAGTAGGTACTCAACGGTTTTCTCGGCCTCGGAGCAATAATGCCACTGATGTAACATTTAAATCAGTCTACACGATCATTTTAACTACCCTTCCAAGTGCCTTTCACAAATGGACAACATTCAAACTTTCAAATGACGAGAGAAATTTGAAAATCAATAAGACAAAAGAGGAAATAATGTATTATTTCTTATTTCTTAAGATATAAAAATTACATATCTTCGATTGTTTTTCGGGCAATATTTAGACATTTTATGGTGAAGAATATGTTTCAGCGTTCAGAAGTTGCATTGCTACCCTGTCATTTTTCAATATGCACAAATCTTGCCTCTGCACCTCTTGTTTACGTTTTTTCTACAAATATACAAGAATACTAGATAAATAAATAGTTATCTATTGTTTATCTGTATTTTCTACCGTATAATACCAGACCTTCCCATGAATTCTTGTTTAGCCGTCATTTCCGAGAAGAATCATAAATTGCTGTGACATTAAGAAAGGATATACTGGAAAAATTTAAACTGATATAGGATTTTAAATAAACTGAATATTATTGCAAGAAATTTAGTCATTTTAAAAAAACATGTTTCTTGAATTAAAGGTACCTTAAGTATTATTTTCAAGTTTTTTCTAGCACGGGTAATCATTTTTCTTCTGAAAGAACGTAAACGTTTTAAAGCCATTGCACGTAAGCCGTTATAACGTAAGTTTCAAAGTCATTCGAGGATTTTGCAGAAAAATCTACAGTATATGAGCAGATATTAAAATTTGTTTTAAAATCTGTTTTAGAAAGAAAATGAATGGATTCACTAATTCAAAATTATTCATACTCAAAACACATCCTCTATGTTTCCCACTGTAATGAGTATAAAAGGCCTTAAATCTAAAATTAATTTGTGAAAGACTAAAATAAGTAAAGATTAAATAATAATAAATGATGAAATTCCCTCGCAAATGCAACAGCATAATCTGTTCACGTGATTACATGACAAACTGTTTTTCTTACACCAAAATAACGGATGAAGCAACGAATTTACTTTAATACCTATTTTTTCTCATTTAGCAGATTTCTAAAACTTTCTAAATCATGATTTCATCTTTTTCGTTAGTATTATAAAAAAAGAAAATGAATATTTATATATTTTTTCTTACTTCAGATCTTTAATATGAGTATGCATATTTCCGTAGCCTTTTTCAAATACAAGGTATCTTATATCTGCATCTAGGAAGACGTCAACAGGAAAAGCAATGTGAATAGATTTGGCAATCCTTACATGAGCTTCAAGTTGTCCCATCCCCTCCGGAGAGTTAATTTTCTGAAAATGAAGATAGGATATAAGAAATTGTGAAAAAACGACAATCTGTCTTAGAGACTTGTGCGTTAATTGTCTTAGGAATACATAACTGTGTCTCTGACAATGAGTTTTTTCCCTATCAAACAAATAGAATCGAAAATCTTTGTTTAAATAGTTTATGATCTTAAGATACTGATATTTCGCACAAGTTTTTGACCCATTTTTTGTGTTTGTGTGTCATTATTTGAAAGACTAGTGAGAATTGAAACTAAAAATTCCACTCTCACTTGTCCTCGAAAAACTCTGCCCAATCCTTACCCAAGTATTGACAAAAAGGAATCGCATCCCATGTTAGTTGGAGCGTTTAAGGGTTAATTTGATGTCAAAGCAGTGTTAAAGTTTGGACTAAACGTTTTGGTGTAGAGGGGGGGGGGTGGTGCTCATCAAGATTCTGCCCTGGGCACAAGAGAGGCCGGAAATGCCGCTGTGCAGCACTGAAAGCCTATAAAAAATATGAGAACGAGATTAGAAATAAATTAACAAACTAGCTTAACGTATTAATTATTTATACGCCCAATTTTCTTCTAAGCATTGTATTCAGATAATCTACTTCTAAAATTGTTTATTTCGACTGACTCTCCGACCAAGGCACTGTCAAGTGAAAAGGTTCTATGACCGATGGGGTCACTGGTAAGCTCGTCAGAGATAACTCTATTGGATAATTTTTTCCGTTCCAAATGTTTCTATTATTGGATTTTCGAGTTAGTTTTAGGCTTTTGGAAAGGTCTATTAAAACTCAGAGTCTATTGTCCATTTAGCCCTTGGTTTTCTGGGCAATAGATTCTTGCCTTGTGCCTTCACACCAGTATAGCTATAGTGAAAATTTCTGCAACTTAAGTGACAGGAAAAACCTGTAGCTAAATTAAAATGTTCAAACTCCTCACTAAAGAATGACGATATAGTTGTGGATGTATATAAGAGACAGTGCCCCTTAACAACCTATTGGTCCACTGGAAAATATTAATAGCAGGTATGAAGGTTATTTTGACAGGAAACCGAAAACACCCTCCCTCCCCCATCTGACCAGCTGCTCCCCCCTCCCCTCCTAATTTTTTTTTTATAGAGACGCCTATAGACAAAATAAAGTATGTCCCAGCACTTATAGGAAAGAGAAAAACTAACATTTTTTGAGTTGCCAAGAAATCTCCTTTGTTCTTGATTTCCATCTTCATAAATTAACACAACTTCAGTAACAATGAGTTTCTATGAAAAAAAAGGTTATTAAAAACATGACAAATCACCCCTGAACATTATTTGATACCTGTAAGTAAATTCTGAATCCTATTCCATTGAGGAAAAAATAGTACTATAAGCGAAACCGCCTGACATGAATTAAAAAATGTTGTGTGCCATTTTTTGTTAATCTGGAAACTTATACCCCAGCCCCCTTAGCTCAAGACACCCGATTGATCGGTCCAACCAAGTTTCCACTATCCGATATGGTTCTCGAGACATTTAGAGGCTTTAATTTGCCGAACAAACTTTATGTTTCCTTTTCTTGGTTGCATAAGTCAGTACAACATAGTGTTTGGCAGTTGTTTTTAACATGTCTTAAAGGTAAAAATCCTTTTCTCAAACTAAAGGTGAGTAATTATAGTCCCACGCCCAGAAATTTGTTTCCGACTGTCCTCCCTCTATTATACAATTGCTCTCTTATAACTTACACCCTTTTGAATTAACATCCACTGTACAAAATTCTAGCCACTCTTGTTTGCCACCAAAGAAAGAAAAATACAAAAGTTTTACATTTTTAAAAATCTAGACATCAATTGTATACATAGAAGTGTAAAAAGAACAGAACATTACACTTAGAGTTACACTTAAAGTATATAGAGTTCTATCTCATTGCTATTTGGTCTCAGCTTTAAATAAGATTAACTTAGGGTAAAAAAAAGTGTTAAAATTTGCAGCTTATACAGTTTTTTTTTTTCGTTTCAGTGACAACTAATCTATATATATATAAAAATAAGTTGTTTATTCTGTGTGTCTGTCGAGTGACGTCACTGTCCGCATATGACGTCTGAATTATTTCATCACATATCAATTCAAAAACGAATGTATTCAAGCCGAAGTAGCTCAGTTATATAACTACCTGTGTTGGCGCAGTGGGTTTGACCTTAGCGTGGTAATACGGGACCCAGAGATCGAGCCATGTTGGCCGACGCAGGGACCTTAGTAGTCAAGAAGCGTCGTTAATCCGATACAAACACAAATACAGTAGCTCAGTTGGTAAAGTGTTATGTTCCAGGTTCTAGGTCCAAGAGGTTCCAGGTTCGAACCTTGGCTTTAGCATTAATACAAAAGAAGAAAAAAAAACTAATTTTTTCCCATGGACTATTATATTTTGAATGTTCAAGAGTCGGTAAACCTGACAATCTATTTATATGCACAGACAATGGGACAGCCAAGAATGTTGTATATTCGCAAGTTTTACGTAGTTAAAAATATATCTATATATATAAAAATAAGTTGTCTGTCTGTGGATGGATGGATGGATCAGGTGACGTCACCTGAAAAAACTGGATCAGGTGACGTCAAAACTGAAAAAACGAAAAAAAGGCAAAAACTACAAAAAAAACTAAAAACTAATAAAAAAAATAAAAAAGCTAAAAAACTAAAAAAACTATAAAGGTAAAAACCAATAAAAAACTAAAAAAAAAACTGAAAAAACTAAAAAAAGGCAAAAACTACAAAAAAAAACTAAAAACTAATAAAAAAAGTAAAAAAGCTAAAAAACTAAAAAAACTAAAAAAACTAAAAAAAAGGTAAAAAACTAAAAAAAAATAAAAAATAAAAAAAAACTAAAAAAAAGGAAAAAACTGAAAAATAAGCTAAAATAAAGGTAAAAACCAATAAAAAACTAAAAAAAAAAAAGGAAAAAACTAATAAATGACGACACTCAAAGAGAAAGCGACCAGGACAAAAGGAATGTTCGATTAGCAATCAACAAAGCACCGGGACACAGGGAGTATAAATGACGACCAGGACATAAGTAAAAAAAAAAAAACTATCTATATATATAAAAATAAGTTGTCTGTGGATCTGTGGATCGTGGATCAGGTGACGTCACCTGAAAAAACTGGATCAGGTGACGTCAAAACTGAAAAAACTAAAAAAAGGCAAAAACTACAAAAAAAACTAAAAACTAATAAAAAAAATAAAAAAGCTAAAAAACTAAAAAAACTAAAAAAAGGCAAAAACTACAAAAAAAACTAAAAACTAATAAAAAAGCTAAAAAACTAAAAAAACTAAAAAAAAGGCAAAAACTACAAAAAAACTAAAAACTAATAAAAAAAATAAAAAAGCTAAAAAACTAAAAAAACTAAAAAAACTAAAAAAAGGTAAAAAACTAAAAAAACTAAAAACTAAAAAAAACTAAAAAAGGTAAAAACTAAAAGAACTAAAAAAGAAAAAAATAAATGACGACACTCAAAGAGAAAGCGACCAGGACAAAAGGAATGTTCGATTAGCAATCAACAAAGCACCGGGACACAGGGAGTATAAATGACGACCAGGACACAAGTAAAAAAAAAAATTAACAAAACTAAAAAGAAGGTAAAAACTACAAAAAAACTAAAAAGAAAAAAAAACTAAAAACTAATAAAAAAACTAAAAAATCTAAAAATCTAAATAAACTAAAAAAGAAAAAAAAAGGAAAAAAATAAAGGAGAAAAACAAAACTAAAAAACGAATGTATATACAGACCGGTACACCGGGATACAAATGACGACCGGGACACAGGGAATATAAATGACGACCGGGACACAGGGACACAACTACAACGGGGACACCGGGGGAAACAGGGGGATATAAATGACGACCGGGACAAAAAAACTAAAAAGAAAAAAAAAACTAAAAACTAATAAAAAAACTAAAAAATCTAAAAGTCTAAATAAGCTAAAAAAGAAAAAAAAAGGAAAAAAATAAAGGAGAAAAACAAAACTAAAAAACGAATGTATATACAGACCGGGACACCGGGATACAGGGAATATAAATGACGACCGGGACCCGGGACACAGGGAATATAAATGACGACCGGGACACAGGGACACAACTACAACGGGGACACCGGGGGAAACAGGGGGATGTAAATGACGACCGGGACACCGGGACAGGGAATGGTCGATTAGCAATCACCATCAACAAAGCTCAAGGGCAATCATTAGAATCATGAGGTATAGATCTGAATACAGATTGTTTTCCCATGGACCATTATATGTTGCATGTTCAAGAGTCGGTAAACCTGACAATCTATTTATATGCAAAGACAATGGGACAGCAAAGAATGTTGTATATTCGCAAGTTTTACGTAGTTAAAACCATATATATATATCTATCTATATTCACAGGTGGGACATAGGGACACAACTACAATGGCGCGTAACTATTATGGCGCGTAACGACTTACGCGCGCGGGGGGGCTTGGGGGGGCGCGAAGCGCCCCCACCAACTAGGTGTTGGGGTGGCGCGAAGCGCCACCCCAACAGCTAGTATATATATATATATATATATATATATATATATATATCTATATTCACAGGTTGGACACAGGGACACAACTACAATGGCGCGTAACTAATATGGCGCGTAACAACTTACGCGCGCGGGGGGGCTTGGGAAGCGCGAAGCTCCCCTACCAACTAGGTGTTGGGGTGGCAAGAAGCGCCACCCCAACAGCTAGTTAAAAATATAATCTTTGATTGTTTTTTTTTTGGTGAGCGAAATGAACATTATAATGGTTAAAAGATGTTTATGAAAATTGACTACTGGTGATACAAGGAGGGATTAGTCAAAATCAACTACATGGACAATAAGCGAAACGTTGATTTTTTGGCAAATTTTATCGTGTTATTCAGACCAACTTGAATCAAAGAGTTTCATATATATATATATATATATATATATATATATATATATATATATATATATATATATATATATATATATATATATATATATATATATATATATATATATATATATATATATATATATATATATATATATATATATATATATATATATATATATATATATATATATATATATATATATATATATATACATATATATATATATATATATATATATATATATATATTCTAATTAAAGTTGATGTTTTTTCGACAATTCGTTTATTTTGCGCTAGCGACGATTAAAAATTGGTAAAACTGAAACGTTCAGGATTGTTTTTAGTTTGGTCATTACGATAAGCAATCAAATATTCCTCGTATTGCTTTTTATTCTCTTTAATTTCAAAATTACATAAAACCAGTTGAGCCAGCATCTGACCAGCCGTAATTAAATAATGTCTGGGATGAATAAAGAACACCATTCACAAATTAAATACAACTCACTTCTAATTGTGTAAATTTCTTTGTAAAACAATTAATTCTTTAAGAGATTTTTCCATTTTATAAAAAGTGTAAATACTTTTAGAACTCTTAGCTTAAAACATAGCAATTTGTCAGTCATATTTTATGATCTTAATAAATTTACAAGTTTCAAGATTTGAATTAAAACAACGAACCCCAAAAAGGCTATCTTGTACTCTTCAATTCAGTATGCATGAGAGTCTCTTCACACAGGTTTTAATCTTCATCTTTAAAAATCTTGATAATTATGATTCTGACACCATGTTTATATGTTTTTTGCATTTTTCCCTGCACTTTTTCGACAAGGACCTTTCTATAAAAGAGATGGTGATAGAAACTTGTCTGAAGGTTCAGCTGGACAAAAAGTTAAGGACACATCTCCAGGGAACAAAGATAATTCATGTGTAAATAACAGTTTTCGCCAAATATTGAGAATGAGAACAGATTTGGCTCAAAATGGCCTTATAGGTAAGATTAAAAAAAATGTTGTTTAACATAAAATATTACCTATATATCTGGTCAATTTTTGGTAAAACAAATAAAGAGAGGAATAAGGAGTCTAGGGGTGTCTCGACAACTAATATAAGGAACAAAAATTCATTATAGAAAAATTTATTGCAAACTTCTTTTTCTTTACTTTTTTTTTACTTTCTTTCCTTTCTTTCCATATGCTCATATATTTATTGACATAAGCATTTGTTATGATCCTACATCTAGAAAATTGTGTTCAGTCAATTATGGTCATTCTAATACTAATGCTTATTTGCATGGCTTTCAATACAAAACGATAAAATAAGTAAAATTAACAACACATAAACAAAGGTAAAATCAACCTTTTTGTTTTTTATATAGTGTCTCTAAGGTTTTTAACATTGCTTGAAAAGATAAAAAGAGGTTTCCGTTGAAAAACTTCAAAAGAATAAAAACTTTTTTTCTTTTGAAAAAAAAGTTTTTCTTTTGAAAAAATACGAAAATGAAAATCAAGCAAATATTTCGACAAGGAACTCCGCCAAGTCGTCGTTAGTGTTAAAAAAATAAGAATGAGGAAAAAAAAGAAAAGAACAACAACAAAATCTAACCTTCTTAAGTGAACTCTGCGAGAGGAGAAAAGACACTGAATTAAACAACAAAAAACGAACTAAATAGATGAAAGAGAAGTTACCAATCTAGACTGAATAAGTATCCTTTGCCTTGCAACAGATTTCGCCTGTCTACAATTTCGGTTTTCATTAGATATGCGGAAAGGTTGTCTTAAATTAGACTGGACGAAAATATTGATAGAGTCTTTTAATATTAAGTTGTAATAAATTGGGCTTAAAGAAATATGTCCCGTGTTTCTATTTATAGCCAAATTTCTATTTATATATTTTTTTTTTATCTCAATTGCCTCTTTAAAAGATTACGGTAGGCCATTTACGGTAGATATTAAAGTTGCCTCTTTTTTTAAATTGTGTTAAAAAACACACAAATCTTATTTGTCAATTCAATCTCTTAGAAACTTGCAAAACAAATCGAATTCTTCCTCCTTTTTACGTTACAATTTACACTTAGGTACACAATCTGAAGGCCCATTTAGCCAGAGAATGGGTTTCAAAACTCTAACACATATTTTAAAAGATCATAGACACAAAACATATGTCCTTAGTAATAAAATATCTAATTTCAAATCTTTATTACATCAGACTTTATCCGTTCCAGATTTTCTTCAAATTTTAAATATATCTCACAAAGGTCTTTCCGACACGTTTTCAGTTTAGCAAAAACTCGCTTATCAGAAAAGCTTTCAAAACTCGAATTTCAACATTTTCAACAAACACGGATTTTCCTTCCTAGATTTTGTCCTGGCCCTCCTTTGGAAAATTTATCCTCCAAGTAGCTAAGTAGATAAGTATTCTATCAAAAGTACCTAAATTTGCAATGGCTCAGACACACGTAAATATATCAGAAATTATTACGTGTGTGGAGTCCGGTATTAGAGGAGAAATAGTAAAGAATATTCTTGATTATAAGCCGTCATGGTCACTTAAAACTCAATCAAAGGAAGAAATTAAAATCCTCGGAAATTTGATAAAAGATAAAAATACAGTAATTACGAAAGCGGACAAAGGAAACACAGTTGTGATTATGGATTCTGCAGATTATCAAAATAAAATGTATACCCTTTTATTGGATAAAAATACTTACAAAGAAATAAAAACTCATCCCGCAAATACACCAAGCAGTTGAGAAAAGAATTAGAAATTATAAAAGACAATAGACTAATCACCCCTCAAATGTACAGAAAATTTTACCCCAAAGGTTGTTCAGCCCCAAAATTTTATGGTCTACCCAAAATCCATAAGAAGGATATTCCGTTACGCCCTATTGTAGCATGTTATAGTTCTCCAGCTACAGGCGTAGGAAGATTCTAAGCTACAATTTTCGAGTCTCTTCTAACAAAACAGAAATCTAATATAAAAAATTCCATAGATCTTATTGAGAAGCTAAAAAAATCATAGTATAACAGAAAAAACTAATCTTATCTAGTTTTGATGCATTTCCACGTACGCTTCATGCCATGTCTATAAATGTAAACAGGCCTTACAAAGAAAATTAGAGGAAAATTCTGCTTGGTCAGATTATAAAACCTTGGAAACTGATACAATAACGACGCTTGTAGGTCTTTGCAACAAGTTCTCTTTATGTTTTATGTTTCGAGGAAAGTTTTTCCTTTAGGTCAAGGGCCTACCCATTGGAACTGTTTGTCTCCTTTTTTGGCAAATTTTTACAAGGATTTCATAAAAGAATCTGCTTTGAATAGTTTCCCCTTAAAACACTCTCTTTGGTTTTGCTTCGTTGATGATATTCTTGCTGTTTGGGAACATGGTCAGGACTCTCTAAAAGATTTTTTGCAACATTTGAACTCTTTTGATTCGAAACTTCAATTCACAATAGAACTGGAAGATTCAGGAAAGCTTCCTTTCTTGGATGTTTTAATTATAAAAATACTCCTAGCCTTGAATTTTCTATACATAGAAAGCCGACCCATAATGATCGGTATCTACATTTCTCGTCAAATCACCCTCCTTGTGTAAAAGGAGGGGTAGTAATTTCTTTAGTCGACGGGGTTCTAAAAATATGTTCACGTAATCATCTAAAATCCAAGTTAGATTACATTAAAGATATTCTATTTTGCAATGGGTACCCAATCAATCTAATTGAAAACATAACAGAGAGACAATTAAAAAAGGTAAAATAGGAAAACAGGGAGCCCGTCCCCCTTTATTCAGTTACACTGGCAATTGAGAAAAAAAAAACTTTCACATTACCATAAGTCTTGAAACTCAGCGACAAACTTGGAAAAATTTAAAAAAAACATAATCTCTCTGGGTTTTTTTTTCAAAAAAGAACAAAAAAGTTGAACATTTTTTCAACTCGGGAAAGGATAAAACGGACCCTTAATAGGTAGTGGTGTCTACAGAGTCCCGTGTTCATGTGGAAAATTTTACATTGGCAGGACCCATCAACAACTAGGGGAACGATTGCATGAACAGAAAATTTCAATAGATAAGTCACTGAGATTTGAAAATAAAAATGACAACTTTGATTCAGCTCTGGCCCAGCATATATACAAAAATCCTGACCATTTAGTTCTTTTTGAAGAGGCAACTTTAATATCTACCGTAAATATCCTACCGCAATCTTTTAAAGTTGCAATTGAGATAAAATAACATATAAATAGAAATCTGGCTATAAATAGAGACAGGGGAGACATTTCCTTAAGCCCAATTTATAACAACTTAATGTTAAAAGGATCTATGAATATTTTCGCCCAGTCTAATTTAAGACAACCTGTCCGCATATCTAATGAAAACCGAAATTGCAGACAGGCGAAATATGATGCAAGGCAAAGGATACTTATTCAATCTAATTGATAACTTCTCTTTCATTGATTTCAAGTTCGTTTTTTGTTGTTTGATTCAGTGTCTTTTCTCCTCTCATAGAGTTCACTTAAGAAGTTTAGATTTTGTTGTTGTCTTTTTCTTGTTTTTTTTTTTTCCTCTTTCTTATTTTTTTGAACACTGAGGACGACTTGGCGGAGGTCCTTGTCGATATATTTGCTTGATTTTCATTTTCATATTTTGCTACTGGCTGACAAAATCCTCGTTTTTCACCTATTTGATTTTTCTCTTTTCATTTATCATTTCCTTTCTTGTTTTCTTTTCCTTTCTAATTCAATTCGACAGGGCTAGAAAATAAAACTAAGGGGTAAATAAATAACAACTAACTTCTTTATTCGCATTTGAATAAGCATTTTTCGATGTTAATTCTACATCCAACATCGATAGTGGTTTCAGGATAATTTTCTAAGGAAATAATCAAAAACATATAATTAATATCAAAATCTCAGTGGATTAGAATTTGAAATAAGACAGGCAAACGTAAATTAAAGTTATAGTTTTTTATTGTTCAAAGACGCTAAGTTAGGTCTTTAGAGGTCATTCTGCTGCTCTTTTTACATTCTTTGATAGGGTTTTTGTGAAGACAAGGTGAAAAATCGCGAGATAATAATTTACTTTTTATGTTATTTTGTTTTCTGTATTTTTTTGCACTTCTTTTTAGTTTAATCAGTTTCAATTAAAACTCTTGTTTTTATTTTTATCTAAGTTGACTTCGGTCAGTTTAATTCTATCCACTTCATCGACATTAGGAATCACACTTGCTGCCATCTATTGTCAATGAGCAGCTTCATTTATCCTGGATTTTAATTGAAGCTGCTAAACTGCTAGGAATACAATTTATTCAAAAAAAAAAACAGCGGTTTAAACGGCAACTGTAATCGAAGCACGATTTACCATAGAACACTAAAACTACCAACATATGGTTTCTATTTAGATCGTCCACATTAGGAAACAAAGGTCTGGCGAGCTGTCGCCCATGGGAATTTTCAGTTGAAACTCTTAACTCATAAGAATAGGATTTGCACGAAAGAAAAACCTATACAAGGAGCAAATGTAATCAAAGCACTGTTTTTTCCTATGATCAAACCGTTTGTGGTTACGAACTGAAAGCAAAATTGACTATAGCAACCGGGAATCAAAATGGATTTTTTCTTGCATAATTACATAAAAATCATCGGCTTTTTATGATATTTCTAATTATAGAAAATTAATTACGGTTAAAGTTACCTATCAAAATTTAAGATTCTGAGACAATTCATCATCTAATTTCAGACCAACGGGAAAAACATTCCCAGAAACGGGGGAACTTCACGAGCATAATACCGTCAAATTAAGCATATCAAGGGACCCTATTTCAGCGGTTTTTTTTTATAAAAGAAATATTAAATTTTGTAATTTTTTTAAAGAATGATGCTCTCAGATGTGTATTTTATTACATCTTTTTTCTTCTTTTCACTAGGATACTGTATCAAACCTTTAATTCTAGAATCTCGTAGAACACTCATTTAAAAGTAAATTAAAAGTTCTAGTGCCATTTTTAACCTAAAAGATTGCACCAAAGGGTTCTAACTCACGAGAATGTAGGAGGGAGACAAAATTTATGAAAATTTATGGAGGAGTAATAGTCTAAAGAGCAACTGCACAAACTTGCCCCCCTCCCAACTGGTTCTACTTATTGCTCTGCAACAAAGTGACTTTTTCTACCATTTCTAACTTTCTTATAAAGAGAAAAGAGTTTAACTTTCCCTAAAATACCTTGGCACTTACCCTTTGCTTAAAATATTTTCAAAATTTTTAGTGACTTGCCCGTAACTTGGCTACAATCAAATTTCCAAAAACTCTAGCTTTATATCTTTATGCATATTTGTACTTTCATTGTCCTAAATGTTCTTCAAAGGTTTAATTTTTTTATGGCTTAGGACGATTTAGAGTATGTCTATGGCGTAACTTAGACCTTGAAAACTTTGGGATGTCGATTCAGTTGGTCAGTAAATGATGGAATTTCAAACATTCCGGTAGATACTTAATCGAATTGTTGCTGAGTTTATTAGGATTTTCCTGTCGACAATTGAACTAATGTGCCGAAATGCATGATACTTGTATATTAATACCGATTTTTCGTTATCAGTGGAGTATTCAATAATAAATCAGATCAAGCTAAAAAAAATTCCGGCTTTAAAAGAAGAATGGAGGGAATTTCATACACGATCATATACCAAAGTTCTTATAAAAAAAAGTCTCATTTTCTAAATATATTGTAGCAAGTAATTTTAACTACCTGACATTTGAAGTCTTTTCCAGAGAAATTCTCGTGACATTCAAAAAGTGTAGTGCCTTCAATCCCAGCTCCAACAAGATAGTGACTTAGTTGTCGCTGGATGACCTTAGATTTATGCTTTCGTTTTTTGTCTATTTCTGCTGGAATTTTGGTTGTGGAGACTTCTAAGGTTGCAGAACGGGTCTTCTGGCTCTTAGCAAGATCTTCCATTGAAGGACACATTCTGCTTTTCTTTGCAAATTCAAAGTGATTCTATACGAGTGGTAAATCTACAAATGAAAATGACTATTAAAAGAATCCTTGAATATGAAACATTATTAAAGAGTCTCTTTAAAAGGGGCCTTAGGTAGGTTAATTATTGTGCTTTTTAGAAGCTAAGATTCCTATATATTTTTTTTGTGACAGGTTACTATTCTCTGTCCTGCTTTTAAAGGGAGATCAAGTTTCGTCGAGGTTCAAACATGTTATTCACGCCTTTACAATTTGGCTGAGTATTTAATCTTGCCGGGCTTAAATAACGTTAACAGGAAAGACGCTTGTAAGTTATGGATGAGTATATTTACTCAGGGCAATTCTTTGAAATTTACTTTTGGAAACACGTCCCAAATTCTTTAAGTATAGTATGGGAATCCATACAAAATGAAGGGTATCCGCAGATTATAACTAAACAACTTAATTTGATATTTTAAAGGTAAACTGGATTAATCAAACTGCTGAATAATATGATCAACCTGAAATTCTATAAGCATACGTAAAGAAAAAGAATACCGAAGTTTGTTTTCCTTAAGGAATAATTCAGCTATTAAGTTAGTTTCCATTTCATTTATAAATGGGGGGTAACTGCCTTTGCTAAATCTTCTACAAGCCTATGAAGAACGGAGGGAATTGCAAGTAAAATCATATACCAAAGTTCTTGTAAAGAAGAAAATGGATGAAATAACACTAATACACCGCCACTTAAATAATTTCTGACACTGTACCGGCTAAGCGAAACGAAAAAATTGTAAAGAAGAGAAAACGAGGATAATAACAGCCTCTGAAAAATAGAAGAAAACTATGCAAATATTTCGGTCGAGACCTCCGCTTGACCGTCTTCAGTGCAGAATAAAATAATAAAAAATGCAGATAAGAATCCACAGGACAATATAAACCAATAAGCCTTAAAACAAACACTGAAACTAAAATAAGAACGCTCTTTCCAAATAAAGATGAAAGGATAACTGAATAGAAACTTGATAGTGAATGGACAGTCAAACTTTCATTTTATGTGAAGCGTGTTTTATAAGGCTAATCACTTACCAGGCTTGGTATTGTCAAAGATTTTATTAAAAAGGTAAAGGATACGGCATTAGAATTTACAGTCCGTACCGGCGGTGCTGATCTCCGTTTCTTGGCCCTTCAGCCAGGAAGTGCAATGGGGGGTTGGGGGCCAGCCATCCTGTGCTTTCGCACACCCTTCCTGTTTACCTTCCCCAGATTTCTCCAGGTACCCATTTAGAGCTGGGTCGACTCTGGCTAAGCTTACAGAGTCACGCCACTGACCCCCGTCCCAAACTGAAGAATTGGGTACACTGGGATTCGAACCCGCGTCCTCTCAGACAAGGGATCCCAAATCCAGCGCACCAACCCACTCGGCCAGGACGGCTCAGAGATTTTATTAGATTGCAAAAATATATTTTGTGGGTAGATGCAAAAACGATCAGAATTAATCAATTCAGAAGTTTCTACAGTGTCTCTATTAAAGACGACTTTTTGGTTATTATAACTGGCTGTTATTATCCTCTTTTTCTCTTCTTTACGATTTTTTCGTCTTGATATCGTTGTTTATCATGTTTATAGAGCAGAAACATAATTGCAAACCAGCCCTATTGTACCAAGTTTCCGTGAAGTTTTGCTAAGGCTAGGATATGGGCCACAATTGTGAAGCAAGCGAATATTATCTCCTGGGCAAAACATGTGTGCATTTCAGGTTTCTCATTTGTCAAAATATTAGACAACTCTGGTTGTCTCGTATTTCGAGAGTAGACAACTCTATGTGAATAGATAGAAGCTAACGTACTGGTTGTTTCCGAAAGTATTGACGTTAGTTCTAAGTACTTTAGAAACCATGCAAGACTTTACTTTAATTCTCGTTATGGTAAAAATAATTGTAAGTTGGGTTCGTCTATAGGCACCTATATCTCCCCTTTTGTTTTCGCGGTATGTATGGTACATACACAAACATTGGAGCCTATTCACGAAAACGTGTGTAGGGGGTGGTAGTTTGGATTTTTGAGAGAAGATACAAAAAAGCATTGTTCAAAAATAAGGAGAGCAATTGCGACCCTCCCCATTTGGCACCCCTGCATATGAAACATTCTTGAAGATATGCTTGCAGCATATCACCCAATAGAACAAAAGTTTAATACATATAAAAAAAATTGCAAACAACTTACATTTTGATATTTACTTGTAAAAATATTGGCTGACCGATGATCCAGTCAGCTTGGTAGAGACACAAACTAACAACTGAGACTGACATGCTTGGGATGAAAATAAGCAAGATATATAAGATTTTGGAACTACCCGTTATGAAACTAAAAAAAATAGATGTGTCAAAATAGTTGAGTTTCAAAATTTGATTGACCCACTGATTGGCCTTTTAGCTACCCTGAAAGGGATAAAGATTTTAATCTGAGAAAAACAAGTAAAGGTATGACCTTTACGTATTGACTTTTTCATGACGTAGCTTCGGTTCAAGTATTTTCCTTTTTTATATTGAAGTTCTAAGACCAAAAAGATCTTGAGGGGTGTTTTTTGTTTTCAATATTTTTTTTTCTCTCTACTACTTTACTATTTTGTGAGCTGGAACTGGAAAGTATTCGTTCAGAGGCAGCACTGCCTAGGTAAAGAGCCATAAGCCTTCATTGCATTATTTACTTTTTTCTCCGGCTGCCTTGCATAGAAGCTGCAGTCGTAGAGTCTTTGGAGTGAGTTTATTCAACTCGGAATTTAAAAGTCTCAAAAAAACGTCTTGAAATGTCTTGAAGCGCCTTGAAAAACGTCTTGAAGAAAAATGTCATGTTCTAGGGCCCAAATTAAGTGTTAAAAGTGATCGGTGGGTAGCCAGAACCCCCATGTTAGATTTCGTTGCTATCTGGGCCCCCATTGCCCCCAAAGACATCTGATCAAGATTTTGAAACCTATTTTAATCAAAATAGTCAAAACCTCCAATAAATATACCTTTGGGGATGACTCAAACACCGCAACCCTTAGTATAAGGCCGTAAATAAAACATATTTTCAAACGTTTTAACATAGGATTTGTACCGAAAAAGCGTGACTTGTCTGATACTCGGTGAGCAGTTGCCTTGAAACTTTCAGGAATCGTTTTCTGGGTCAAAAGGTTAAATATTTTTTGCAGGTGAGGGGGGGGGTTAATCACTCAGCAATGGGCAAATTAACTTTTTTCTCGGATCAGTTTGAAACATAGTGCAGTAAGTCCCCGTGTCAAAAGGTCAAATATTTTATTGTGGGAGGAGGGGGTGGGGGGTAATCACTCATCAATGGGCAGAATAACTTTTGTCTCGGATCGGTCTGAAACCTAAGGCTGCAAGTCCAAGGGTCAAAAAACCTAATTCACACAAAAGAGTTCCGGGACACGCTCCATCTCCCCAAAAACTGGGCCCAAAAAGGGCCTAATTTTTCCGTGATCGGCTCAAAATTTGTGACGGCCAACAAGCTTTTTTCCCTGTTCATAGAAACTTTTGAGGGGGCTCGTTAGATTGAAAATTGAATGCAATCCCTTTTCCAGTGCCAAGAGTGATTTAAAGGCAATGAGTCTTCTCCCTCTTTCCTTTTATCAGAAAACTTTAAATCTGATAATTATGCCGCTAAATTCAACGTATCCCCCACATCTTTAGGGGTCATCTTCAGAGGTAAAATTTACATAGCCCCAAGTTATTTAAATTTACGATTCTCCCCAGATGGTTGCTATCAGAAAAACTTTGGGGATTCCTAGCTAGGGGGAGAATCCCAGAGTTTCACTATTGTATAATCTGGAAATTACACGGGTGCTTGAGTAAATTAAACGACGCTACCAAGTTTTGAATTATATAAAATGTCTGAGGGATGGCTTGGGTTGATGTTTCAAGTTTCCAGTTGAAAGTTTCAAGCACTGTGTGCACAGAAATGGGGCCATCTGGGTCTTAAACTTTGATTCGGCGAGGAGAAGAGGTATATCAAAAGGCACTATGTGTATTCAACTCATCGAAATAGCACATCTGCAATTTCTTAGCAGCCGCTGGAGGAAGAAATTGAAACTTCCAGGAACTGTAGGGAAAAAATGACGAGGGTAGGACAAGACAACTTCAAATCTTATAATTGGAAGGGGAACCGGCTAAACAATTTTAGTATACTGATACACCAAGACGTTTTTGCACTCTAAACCATTATAGGAATAGGAATTATAATCTACGTGAATTTAAGTAGCGAGGTAAATCAAAGGACGCTGAGTACTTCCCAGTAATCAAAATGGCGTATCTTTAATGTCTCACGGGGGATAAAAGGAACTTTATATTTTGTCTTGCAAAGGGACAGAGTTTAACACAAAGACACTATGTGCATTCATTGAAATAGTATATCTGCCATTTTTTGGGAAAATCTTGGAGGATGAAGTTGAAACTTTTAGATAAAGTTAGTAATATCCCCAAGTAGGTTTTGAAGACACATATAGCCACTACTTCTTCCCTCCTTTAATGATTTAAGTTTAACGGTGAATCCCTCAGGGGAAGACGCAGGTGCATGTTACGGTATAGGGGATGTTTTCTAAGAGATGAGAGTGTTTTTTACACCATAGGGAATGTTTTTATCTATGATTGTTATGCTTAAAAAACATAAGAGTATGAGGGAAAGCTTCAGGGCCCGCTAGTAGGAGAACCTTCAAGACACCGGATAAATAAATATAAACCGCTGTAACCGAGAGTCAGAAGCAGGGGAAGCAGAATTGGCTATCACCTTATTAAAAAAATATATCTAAAAATGTCTTAATAACGATGAGGGTTGCCAGAGGGTCAGTAATAGCATGGCACGGTGGGGTGAATTGACATGATATATCACGGAGGGTAATGTTGCAAAAACACGAACCAATGGATTTAGAGCAGGATTTTTAAAAAGAAAACATCTGGAAAATGTCTTAGGAATGAAAAGGGGATGGTAGAGGGTACCAGAGTGCCAGACATAGTGTGGCACAGGTTAGGAATTGTCAGAAAATAATATCAACAAAAATAAGAAAATATATGTATCGAGGTATTAAAACGTCAGAAAATACGTAAATGGTTATGAAGGGTGCCGAAGGGTGCCACAAGGGGCAGCCACGTAATGCCATGGTGGGGGAAGTGTTTTTATTTTGGGGGGTTCCCAGTTTGTGCCCCAGTGAAATTGGATGCTTGGGCCCCCGGTGGTTCGGTTAGGGGTCCGATAAAATTGTATGCTAGGGTCTCGATAGAATTGGATACTGGGGCTCCTAGTGCAATTGGATGCTAGGGCCCCGGTGGTTAGGTTAGAGGACCCCCTTGGAATTGGATGCTAGGGCTTCTGGTAGAATTTCCTGCTAGGGGCTGGCGTCTTGAAGGTTCCCCCACTAGCGAGCCCTGAAGGTTTCCCTGACAACCTTAGGTTTTTAAAGCATAACTATCATAGAAAAAAGACTCCAGAAAAAACACTCCCTATGACGTAACAGACACCTGAATCTCTTAGAAAAAACTCCCCATGACGAAATATGTACCTGCGTCTTCCCCTGAGGGATTTGCTGTTAAACTTAAATCATAAAAGGAAAAAAGGAGTAGGGGCCATGGGTGTCTTTAAAACCATCTTGTGTATAATACTAACGTTGGAACAGGATATGGGGATGGTTGGGCGAGAGGGTATCAAATTTTGCATTTGGGCGAGAGGGAAGGGGTTAAAACTTTTGTTTCTGATCTACAAAGCATTTTGCCCTATAATATCTTATAAGATTTGTTATCTATGTGCTGTTAAGTAGCAAGGCAAATAAAAAAAAAAAACCTATTTGTATTGCCAAATTATCGAAGTGGTGTACCTGCAATATCGGAGAATGGCATTGGGTATCAAGTCGAAATTTTTTGGGAGTAGGGTATGGATAAGAGTTGAAACATTTAGGTAGTGTAGGCGAAGGAATAGGTGAAGGGTAGGGAGAATTCAATGTTTATGTTGGGGAGAGGGGATAAAATGCAATGTTTCCTGTTAACCTAAATTTTTTCATAGCATAAGCTGCTATAGAGCTCAGGATCTGTTCACGGTTAAATAGTGAGATAAATCAAGAGAGTGGTTCGCTATTTCAAAATAGCGAACCACACTATCTTGGAAACAGTTGCGGAAGTCAACTCTAAAATTTCAGGGCTTTTTCTTTGGGGGGGGGCAATTATACCTTTAGATTCAGATTGCGGTAGTGGGAGAAAAGGGCTAAGCTTATTTTGTCTCAAATCTGTTTAAAGTTCTGGTATAATAAGCCAATAAGCCTCTGTTGAACAAGAACCTTGTCACAATAAATCACTTAAGTGAATCAAAAGACACTTTATTTACCCATTTTAATATAAAAAGGCATCCACAATATCCCAAAATCGACTTGGGAGATTGAGCTGAAAATTCCATGAGGAGTTGTAGGGTTAGACCTTAAGTTTTTATTTGGGGGATGAAAAGAGGCAAATCTAAAGACACTATGCATAGCACATTTGCAATATCTTGGGAGTAGCTAGCGAATGAAGTTCAAATTTTACGTAAAATGGGGAGGTAGGGGACTTCACTTTTGTATTAGGCTAAAATTGTAGATTCATCTAAGCAGTTTTGTACTAGAAACCCCCTTGGTATTTTGAATCGTTCAAGTGTAAGTAGCAAGGCGAATTCAAAGATACTATACGTAATAAGGCTATCAAAACAGCATATCTGCAGTATCACTGGATTGGCTTGGGGCTTCAAGTTTAAGCTTTTAGGGAATCTTGGTGGCAATTCAACCTCAACTTTGGACTTTGGAAAGAAGGAGGACTAAAAATGTATTTTCTCCGATCAACCTAAACGTTTCTTTGTTATGATTATCCATGAAACCTATATTCCATTAACGATTAAATAGTAAGGCAAATCAAAAGATGCGTTTGTGGTTCCAAGTGAACAAAACGGCGTATATGCAATATCCTACGAACTACTTTGGTCATCAAGCTGAAAGTTCCAGGGAATATTGGGGGAGTGGACGTCAAATCTTGATTTGGTGGAGGGAGTAGTGGGGAAAGACGAAAGACTTGAAGATGTAATCTTCAATCTTTTCAAGTTTTTGGCACTACAAACTATACTAGACGAGAATTTGTCACCATCCAAGTAGTGATGCAGAGGAGAAGAAAAACTGTGTACCCAGGTTATCAAAATAGCGTATCTACAAATTCTCAGGAACAGCTCGGGGGGCTAGGTTGCAATTTTAAAGAGAAACCGTGGGCAGCTGGACCTTTAATTTTCACTCTAGGGAAAGGAAGAAGTAAATGGATAGAAACCAGGTAACCAGGCAATCTGATTGGCATATTTGTGACAGTTTGGGAACGATAGGTCACAAGTGGGCTGAAACTTTCGAAGTATTGGGGGGAAAGGGGATTCCTTATTTGGTCTAGGGGAAGGACTCGTGGGGACAAAAAAGTATGTCTACAATCCGCTTAAAAGTTTTTATAATATTATCCTAAGTAGAACTGAAATCTATTCATGGTAAAGTAGTGAGGTAAATCAAAACAGAGCATCTTTAATATCTAAAGAAAAAAAAATAGAGGCATCGAGATGAATTCTCCTGAATTGCTTAGGGAGAGCAAAGGACCTCTTAATATTATGTTTCAGAAAAGGGGTAATAGTAGGAGAAAAATAAGTTTTGACCAGAAAAAAATTGGTACAGAAATGGTTTCTTCACCATCCGGACCGGAAAAAAATGCTTAACAACATATCAAAAATCTAAATCTCTAGCTCGATGCGAAATTGTTTTTTTTTAATGTTTTTTTATTTATTTTCTCAAAAACCGGGAAAAAAAATTAAAAACGTAAACTATAATGTTTTACACATCTTTTTAGATCAGCTTTTGGCTCTGAATTCATTTCTGATACTCATTTCGTTACCTAACCAAAAGAAAAATATTTATCAGCAAAAAAAAAAAAAGGGGGAAAAAAACTGTGTCTTTGGGGAAAAAAACTCTTACCAGCGTTGTAGTCTATTTGGCTATGTAAACGAAAGGCTTAGAAAAAAAAAAGACTAAACAACAATAAACAGGAATGACGAAACACCTCAGCGCCAAACACCATAAGACGAGGTAGGTTCTAACTTAATGTGTTCAGAGAAAAGCTTTTATCTTATTTTTCAAATATATAAAAATTGCACATCATCAAAATATAGGAACTAGATTTTTCATCATCACAGTTAACTGTTATTCTTCTTCACTAAGTTCTTCTTCTTGAAACTTCGAATTGTTGCACGAGCTTCCCTTACAGGTACGACAGGCTATAGTACACTCAAGTCCGTTTTTCTTACAGGTACACTTTTCACTATCACAGCCGTCAATACGACACGAGCATTTGAGAATTTTCAGCAGCTGAGACGGAGCGGCAGGGAGATCTGTTTTTATTGGCGCAAAAACTTCGTTATCCTGCAGTTTCCATCCCAGGCGTAAAGGGTCTACTGGGTTCCCGAGCCAGATTTGAACTTGGCAGTAGACACGTAGCGAGTGGTACTTCGCTGCTGCCTGAGTCGGTGGCAGTTCTTGTGGAGGCACGAAAGTGGTGGCAGTGCTCACTTTTCTGTGAAAGATTAGCTTTCTGGCAGTGTCCAGGTTCGAAACATCAGGGCAACCGTACAGTATCAACAATGCTCGCTCTCCTGCTGCCACAATATCGTCAAGCAATGCGAGCTTGTCGCCAAATATAGCAGCGCTGTCCCTGAAACTCTTGTTGGAAAGTAGCAGCTGAACGGCTTTGCTCTTTCCTATTCCGTAAAGGTGAGAGGTTGTGTCACAACCCAGCACGGCATGACAGAACGGTATCAGATTGCTGACATCTGTCCTAGCTTCTGCTTCATCTCACTAATATCCCAAGCTGAACTAGTACCGCCAAACTTAGCTTCAGGTGAGAAATATAAACGCCCGGAACGCGAATCTGATCGACTGATCAGAAGAACCAAGATGTCAGTATCATCAGCAACCACGATTGTGTCTGTAAGACTAGCAGCTTCTACGGCTTTTTCTACAATCAGAACGTCGGCGTCTCCTTCCGAGTGGAAAATTCGGAAACCAACGGCTTCCAAATGGTTACCGAGCAGCTTCAGGAAACGTCCTTTGTTTGTCTTACATGAAAGAAACTCTTCTTTCTTCATGAAGAGGGTCATCTCTTCGGTGAAAAAGACTTGGCGGCCAACCATCCTTGCTCGACGTAAATGGGTAGCATCTTTGATTGCTGGACCACCTTCATATCCGTCAAACACAACGATCGCACTAGGGTACCTTGCTTGTACGTAATGGACGTATGAAGCAAAGATGACCTTGAAGGTTGACCCTACCTTCCATGGAACTCGATGTAGAAGAGAACCACCATCCAAGACGATGTTACATGCAGAAGCAGGTCTTGAGGGTGACTGAGTCTCAATCCCGCAAGCCAGAAAGATCGCTTTTGCAAGCTCTGGCTTATTTGCTTTTCTCATAAGGCCATCGCTTTCGAAAAGAGAAGGAGGAATCGTACAAAGTTCGTACTTGAAGTATTCTTCTCGGAGGTCAGTTCGTTGGGCTACTATTATAAACCGCTGGAAAAGGAGCGCCGGATCTATGTGCGCTACCACAGAGGACCCCGCCTTTTTGGCATTCATTAGGGTCACTTGGTCTTTTTTCTTGAAGACTTGCTCCTTCAAGGTTTTTCCCGTCATCTTACTTAGAATCAACTTTCCAGCCACATCGGCCTCGTCAACATTAACATCTTGGGAAGAAGTTATGCCGTTGGCAATGTTTCTAAGCTGATTGTCACCTCTGAACGGAGAAGATTCTCTGAAGTATCCGACGAGCTTCTGGGTATCGTCGAAGTCACGCTCCTTTCTACTGGAACTCATGTCGCGGTGCTGCTCACTTGTCGAGTAACCAATTTTTGTCAAATTTTGCATCAAGAGGTTGATCTCCAGGCATGCTGGTCTTGACAGAACCCAAATGGCTCTCTGCTGTTCTGTCATCCCACCTCCAGCTGTAAGACCGCCCGATGTTTTCAGACTTCTCATATACTCCTGCTCGATGACAAGATCTGCCGAGAGCCCAGCCCAGCGTCGCTCTGATCTTCTAATGGTGTGACCTCCCAGTTCAAATGCTTCGAAGATTGGTGGGTGACTAGTTTGAAGCTTAGCCATCTCTTGCTGGTATATCCAGACCGACTTGACATAGAGGTTATGTCCAGATGCTGCTAGAAACGGAAGCATCTCTACTGCAGATTGTAGGTGCAAATCCCACAGGCCTAGTCTCTAGGCACGTATGAACTTAAGCAGTATCCCAACCATGTCAAGATACTGAAACCAGAGCTTCGCAGTTCTCTGAGTCAGCAGGTCTTGGCGTCTCTGCTTGAGAAAGTTTTCAAGTTGCTTGAGCTGGGGATCATGACTGAGATCTTCGGGTGGGAGGTATCCATCCAGTACGTTAGCGAAGACAGTAGACATGTCTAGAGTTTTCAACGTCGCTTGCTCTTCTTCGGGGAGATGAGCATATATGGCCGAGCTCACGAGAATGTGAGCTCGAACAGCTCTAGAAATCGCTTTTCCAGAAAGAATGTGTGGCACTGCACCAGTCGCGTATACCAATTCGAGAACCTCTTTCAGACCAGAAACTTCCATGAGGTGTCCTATGCATCCGACGAAACTCATCATCAAATGAAAACCACCTAACCTGAGAACAATACTATTCAGCTCATTCGTCGTGTCGGACTTGAGGATCTTCATAGACTTCCACCAGAGCGGCTGGTCAAATGTGAGAACGGGTGTGAATCCGTAGGTTCTGCCTTGCGAAGCTACAAAGCGCAAGGTTGAGTAAAGGCAGGATTCGTTGCTAGACGGGAGGTCAATCATGGGCGAAAACGAGACGCTTGCCTTGCTGCGAAGGTTTCCCGTTTCATGATGTATTTGGTTAGAGAAAACTGACTGCATGAATCCATTCCAGCTCGGCCTTGGGACATTCAGGAACCCGGTAGCTAACCAGAGCTGATTGAGTGAGGCATACGGGTCGTTGACATTTTTGCCAGGGATCTTCTCATATTGCACCTTTGAAAGCACTGTCTCACTTAAGCGGTAAGGGTAGATGGGAATTTTTCCTTTTTGGGCTACTTCATCTAATGAAACTTCAACTCTCGGAATGGGCGATCGGCTGTTAATGAGAGGAGGCGTGACTGTTGCTAGCAGAGCCATCCCATGGAAAGTGTTTCTTCCGTCCATCGTGCAAACATCGTGATCTGCATTATCAGCTACATGCTGCACAGCATGTGCGGAGGTAACTCCTGCAAGGCTAGATTCATCATGGACTGATGCGCAGCGTTTAAATTTCTGGACTTCAGCATAGGAGGAGCAGAATCCATGGCTGTGTAAAGTGTCAATAAGAAATCTGCACTTGAAATGGTGATCCAGTTGCACTGCTAAGCCTAGTTGCAGTGGACAAATGAGGGCACGCGGGCGAGCTGCTTGAACGATGGAATTGCCAATGGCAAGCACTTTGAAGGAAATATCGGTTCCAACAAATATTTCATCTAAGAACACCATTAGGCTATCAGGTAGAGAGCCTTCCAGCTGTTCTCCAGAAGAAATCTGCTTTGCAGTCATATACGATTCCTTCTGTGCTGGCAGTCCTTTGATATCACTTTTGATAATCTTTGCTGCTGCTCTAATAAGCTTGATTTTCTCACTCTCTTCGTTATCGGTTTTGTCCAAGTAATAAAAATTCCGGAGTATCGCTGATGCTTTTTCTTTTAATGTCACCACGTCAGCCTTACCGTCAATAGTTGCAAATACTAGCTGGTCACTGAAATATTCCAGAAGCTTGCTCTTCAAGTACTTGTTACAGTACGGTTCAAGGTCTGTCCCATTCAAAAGCTCTCCCATTTTAACAACAAGTTCACTGACTGTATACTGTTCTTCGTCATTTTCTTCGAAAAAAGTAGCCAGCTTCAAAAACGCCTGATATCTTTCATCGTGACCTGGCCTCCCCCTTTTTGGACGTTTTTTATCTGGCTCAGTATCTTCGAGTATTCCAAAAAGTTTTTGCGTCGCAAATCTGGCTGGAAGGCTCTTATTTAATCGAAACATAGAAGAACAGGCTGCGTGATAAATGGCGTCAACTGCGTGCAGGTCTGACACTGCACATATTCGGCGGAAAACGTTATTTGACCAATCATCATCACGGCTTTTGCACACTGCCTTTATACTCTCTTCAAAGTCTTTAGTCCGAACCTTGTACCACTCGTGACCTTTTCTGTGGGTAGTGTGGAGATTTATCCTTGTAGTGCAGAAAAAGCAACACTCTTGGAAGTTGAAACTTGGAGTCCGTGATCGGAGTACCACTTTTTCTGCTTCCGTCTTTTCTTGCAAGGTTCGTCGTCTCTCATTCTCAATTTTCGACAGGTATATTTTGTTTGTGAAAGTCTTTCTGCAAGCAACATGGACTTGGTTCCCTGCCTCGACAGAGATACTGGTACCTCTCGTTTTGCTAGCTTCATTGATCGCCGTAGCTCCTTTTTCTGCCAGTACCGACGATTCTGAGGTGTCTATTGAACGTTCACAAAGGGGACATAAAACTGCGGTCTCAGCCATCTAAAAATGAGAACTGGGAATAAGTGAGCTTTCGGTGAATGTTACAACGAAAACCCTCAGTCTGAACCGAAAAATTCGTGCTCCTCTTCGAAAAATACCCCGTGATCGTGTGTCGCTTGATTTTTTTTTTTTTTTTTTTTTTTTTTTACTTCATACAAAAACAAAAACAAAACATAAAAAAGAATTAAATGATTAAACGTGATGTTTCTGTCTAATAAAAGAGCACAAAAATAATCGTTTCTTAAAAGGGAAACCATCAATAAACTACTTTTCTTTTCACGGTTCCTCATTCTCGGATTCTGGAAATATCTAAAAAATAGGCGCAAAAAACGTGAAAAAAGGGAATTTCGCAACGGGATGGAGATTTAGATTTTTGATATGTTGTAGAGCTCTCTTTTCTGAACACAGTGGTGCAAAAATAATTTCTGTACCAATTTTTTCCTGGTTCGACCATTTTTTTCCGTATCTTTCCCCTACTATAAGGGTGCAAAACTTTTTGTGTAACTTGACATTTTGTTTCTTGTTTCTTGAAAGCTTGAAACTTATACTCATAAGCTGTGAGATCAAAGAAACACTTATACACAATAAAAAAACACTTGGAAAAAGACTGTTTCACCCGAGAATGGCCTAATTACTTGGCTTTGAATCTTCTTGATCATTCAAAAAGACTAATAGACTTGAGATGCACAAAAAGAGGTTTATATATCATCTCTCCAACCAGCTTTAAACTGACGTTGATAAATTTGTTCGTCAGGCGGACCACTATGCAAAGACTAAATTTGAAAATAATTTCGGGTGCCTTGGTTATTTGATTATTCATTTTAATTTCTGCTCTTTTTAGGATTTATTTATTCATCTACAATAGTATATGTTATCTTTATGTTTTATGTTATTTTCATTTTATGTCCGTTTTTGGGTTTTATTTATTCATTTGTAGTAAGTTCTGTTCGTTTTGAGTTTGAATCATCATAAAACTTAATTTTATCTTCGTCTTAGGTGTTAATATGGCTTTCTCTTTCTTTTGAAAAACTATTTTTTTTAAAACATTATTTTTAAAATTGATTAAAAAAGTGATTTTGTGTCATTTCTAATCATAAGAGTTATCACTCTCCAATTGTGCTTGCATGAGGGAAATGTGTTAATGCCAGCATAGAGCCAGAATCCAAGTTTAAGATCCCGTGAATTATTGCAATGATTGTGACCTATTACAACACAATTACAACAACACTATTACAAAACATAGCAACACCGTTTCTTTGATTAGACTTAAATCTTCTAAATCTGCCACAAAAGCCCTAGCTACTAATTTCTACCTAGGTCAATTGAGATCCAGTAAGCCCTCGAATGGATGCAGGTGACAATCATTACGCCCTTCCCTCACAGAAGTCTGATCGACTACGAACACCTTAGACAATCCTGTATCTACTAACCATATTTTTTTTTAATGAATTCTGACTTAGACGGATGACAAGATATTTTGTTACCCTACCCCCTCCCCCTACCACAGAGGTTGGGGGGTTTACATCACATGTGAACCATAATTCCTACTAAACTTGATATATTTCCCAGAGATCTTAGATAGGATCTGTTGTTCCCTTTTAGTTGATATTCACATGACCAAGATTTAAAACCCCACCCTCTCTTATTTTCTTCCATTTGAGGTAATTGATCTTGAATTCTGAAAAGTAATAGCCAGGGCATTAGTTTTTTTCTGCTCAGCAAGTTTAATCGTGCTCAGAAGAATCCTTTTGAAAGAAGTCTTAAACACAAAAAGCTTAGGGTGACCTTTTTCCTTCACTACAGAGGTTAAATCGGGCACTTGCTTGAAAAATGCAGACAGACCACGTCAGATGGTACTTTGTCCAAGTTTAATTGAGCTCAGAAGAAGCCTTTTGAAAGAAGTCTTAAACACAATAAGCTTAGGGTGACCTTTTTCCTTCACCACAGAGGTTGAATCGGACACTTGCTTGAAAAATGCAGACAGACCACATCAGATGGTACTTTGTCTAAGTTTGACTGAGGTTCGGACAAATCATAGTTCTATGAAAACCATTCATGCAAATGAAGAGGGCTGTGGATCGTTTTTTTTTTTAGTGAAGATACAAAAATACTTTTTTCAAAATTTAGGTTTTTTATGCTCTTGTGATTTATTTAATGAAAAGGCAACAGAAAAAAAGTATTTTAAAAATCTAGGGGGCGAGGTAATTGCCCCATGCTCGATTGGAACCTCTATCTTCTCCTGGTTAATTCCCCTAGTTACGTAAAATTTCAAATGCCAAAAACGAGACAATATTATCTCTTACTTCCCATCAAGCTTTGTCAGTATTTGACAACAACTTCTGGTAAATGTCATGCTGACATTACTTTGGGAAATCCTCTCGTCCACACATAAGTTGAAGAAAAACTTTTTAGGGCGTTTAGAATCGATGCATAATATGCTAGATATGGGACTTTTTCAACGTCTGTACCTTTGAAAAAATTTCCTTTTCAAATAGTTCGTGATAACGAACTGAAAGTAAGGAGTCATGAGTGAATGTCATGATATGAAAGTCATGAGTGACACGGCACAGTAGTGACCAAAACTCTAAGAAACGGAATATTGATGCCAATAGATATCAGAAACTTATTGAGCTGATTCCAAATGTATAAGTTTCGTTAAGTTTAGCGTTACCCATTAAAGGCTACGAGCCTGCAAAAATTTGTCTGGTTTTCTACAAAGGGGGAAAAGCCCCTAAAAGTCAAGAAATGAATATCACACCATCAGATTTAGCGTATCTGAGAACCCTATTATAGAAGTTTCATTATCCTATCTCCAAAAAAGCAGAATTTTGTATTTTTTGCCAGAAGAAAGATCGCGGATGCGTGTTTGTTTTTGTTTTGTTTTTTTTTCATGGGTGATCCCATTGAATCAATAGCCCTATAAAATCAGAAAAAATGTTTCTTCGAACGGAAATTAAAAGTTCTAGTGCTCTTTTTAAGTGATCGAGAAGATTGGAGGGCAAATAGCCCACCTCCTTGTTGTCCTCATAGTAATCCGATCAGAATTTTGAGATGCTCATTTTGTTCAGAATAGTTGAAAATCCAAGTAACCACGCCTTTGGGGATAATGACCCCCCCCCCACAGATCCTGGGGAAATGTATGTATGTCATGAAATTTCCCCTTTGTTTGCGTATAGTACTTGTTATTTGTAAATATACAGACATCTTTTTTTTGGGGGGGGGAGTGAGTTTTCTTCGGGGAATTTTCCACGGAGATAATCTTCTGTCGGCAGGGAAATTTCTGGAGGGTGAATTTTCCAGGGTAAATCCTACACTGGGGGACTTGACAGACTTCCTACATGAAGTTATTTTTAATTGTCTTACTTTCTCTTTGCCAGCTCAATTCCGCATTTCAGGGGAATTATCTGGGGGCTATTTCAACGTGTTTGGATTACCAGAAAAAAAATTATCTGGAAGAGGGGATTTCCGGAGTGATCGGGAAAACGATTGGAAATTAGTGTCTTTTTCAAATGAAAGTATGCTAAGGAGGATTTTCCGGGCTGAATCATCCGCAAAAAATTTTAAGGGGGAGGTGATTTTCAGCAAGGATGTAATTGTTCGGAGGCAGTTTTACAGGGGGGGAATGTATTTTATGTATGCAGAAATTTTCATGAAGTAGTTTCCCGTAAGAGAAGGTCATGAAGGTTAAGCGAAATTTACCTATATTATTTGAAAACGATCAGAAATTAAACAAGAAAACAAGTTTTTTTTTTACTGAGAGTAAAGAAAAACATTGAATTTCAAAATAAACAGAAATTATTATGAATATGAAGAAGTCGCCCCCTTCTATATACTTTGCTCTTTACGCTAAATTTTTAGTGTTTGCCTTAAATTCAAATATAAATATACTAAAACTTTTTGAGGAAAGGGTTAAAGTTGGTTTTCCTACTCAGCAGACAGGCTGAGTAGATTATGATTATTATAATAAATGCCTACTTGTGACAAATCTTAGTATTATATTACACAACTTTATTTTCTCATTACTAGGTCCTTACTAAAATGTGGTCTTTGGTATCTGGGCTATTGCTTCTTAGGGACCTAAAATAACGGAATAGCCCCCTCATTTTGGTACCTTTATCCTTCAATAACAGAAATAGATGGCATCATAGTATCTTTCTATCATGCCTACCTACAAACGTTCTTTGTAAACTGTATCAATTACAAATATTTCAAAATTGTTTTCAGGGGTAAATTTTACCCCAACTATTTTCTTCAATTGGAGCAACCAGGAATATTTTAGAGAAATTTTTCTTAATTTTTATCCATTTATAGGTACTTGTAGGAAGGGGAGGACAGGATGGAGGTAATACGTCTATGGCAATTTGTTCACAGTTCTCTTCCATCTATATTATTTCCTAATATCAAATGTTTTGGAACAACGATCCTATCGATATCGTTTCTATTTTGCAATACTATCATATTATACTTCATTGGTTTTCCTGAGAATCCAAATTAGCAATCGGCATCTCCGATTCTAGATGCCTTTAAATTTTTTGGGTACCGAGATTTGCGAACTGCTGCCTGACTTTAGATCAAAAGAGGCCTTACCTGGTTACTGGAAAACGAACTTAGGATATACCATCTTTACTGCATGGCACTAACAAACAGAATCTGAACAAAAGAACAAAATCTGATCTCAAAACAAAAGAATCTGATCTATTATGCATCGAGTTCAAATGTTTTAAACAACTTTTTTAGCTATTTAAAAAATCAATAGCAGTAAATATTTTCTCGACTATCAAGATAAATCTATAAATATAATAAAACTATTAGTTATACTGAAATACTATTTTCTCTTAACATTACAAGGCGTTAAAAAAATGAACTCTAACAAAAAACAATTATTTCAAAAACCGTGTTAACATTAAACTTCATAAAGTTTTAAGAACATAACTATTTTCTAAACGCTAAACAATTAAGCCCTATCAAACTTAAAAAAATAATATGAATAGTGTACAAGGGCGTATCCAAGGCCATATCCAGAATTTTTGTTCGGGGAGGGGAGTTTTTTTCAGGGAAGGGGAGACAAAAAAAAATTTAAAAACGCATCATATTTGTTTAAACGTATTTTCGTTACGTTTTTACGAGTAAGACGAAAATTGGGGTGTTGTTCAAGCCACTAACCCCCCGACAACCTTGGGTGTATCCAGAATTTTTTTCGGGGGTTACAAAAAACAATAATCTAAAAATGTATGACAAATTTACTCGGTACTTGTCTGTTAAACAGAACATTCTCATGAAGTGATGTTAGGTTAGTCCTAATGAAATATACCAAAACATGATGATAAATATAATACTTTAGACACAAAATTATGGAAACTATAGCAAAGAAATATGGAAAGTAGGCCGCACAGAACGCGTTATATTAAATACCTAGCGTAACCTAACCCAACCTAACCCATCCTCTAACTACCTCTAAATATTAAATATTTAATTGAAATATACATACATCGTAGTGTTCTCACTCAAAATCTGCAAATCGTAAACGATCCAAACCAATTTTTGTCAGATCTCAGACAGCGTAATTCTTGAGGATGTTTAATTTAACAGACTAGTACCATTTCTTATATGGATTGTGTTGCCTTTTTTTACGAATCGGATAAATATTTTTGCTTAGGATGGGAGTTCAAACCTAGTAGCCCCTCCATCTGGATACAGCCTTGGTAGTGTATGTAAAAAAAATATGTAAAATAAAACTAACAGTCATTCGATGGAAAATCGATATAGCTAATGTCTATTCTATTGGTAGCTGGGTAAAGCCTCCTTGGATCTAAAGTCAGGTCAGCAGCTTGCTAATTTTGGCATCCAAGAAACTTAAAGGTATCTAAAAATGGCGATTTTGATCATTTATTTTGGTCCCCAGTAAAATCAATGAAATAAATTAGACAGTATGATAGTACTTGTGTGTATATAGGGTATAGGTTAGAAGATGACCTGCTAAAACCATTATTGTAGGGAAGTTGTATTTAATAATATGCACGGAAGCTAAAATGTATCCATGGTTTTTCTACCTTATAAATGGGGAAATATTATCATCCCATCTATTTTACTTATTAGTTTTCCTTGGGTACCAGAATTAGTAAATGGCTACCCCTTTGTATCCCAAAATTAGTAATCTGCTGTCCGATCTTAGATCACAAGGAGCACCGGCCCTGATATGAGAAGCTAAATGTAATCAAGGACCATCAAACATATGTGTTCGATCTAATTGCTTTTCAGGATATATTCACCTCCTTCTCCTATTCCAAGCTACCCTTGATGTGTGGTTAGCCGATAATAACACATTTTTTTTCTCTTGTGTGAAAGGACACAAGATAATGACACGAGAAATCTTGATAATCCTCAAGGAGTCTTTGGCTGATACCTACCTTGGGCTGATACAAGGAGTCTAGAGGCCTCAAAGCCTCTACCTCAGCATGGACGTGGGAGCTTATTTCGGCGAAGGGTTGTAATCTTAAAAAACGCCCAAACTAGGCCGAAAATTATAAAACAAATTTATGGGTGAACTTCTGTAAATGTCGCACGAGGGCTTGAGCCGAAAGCCCCTCCACCCCCCTGACAAGTGGCTTAAATCTGCAATACTCAGCGCCCACAGGCATGTTTTCCTACTCCTGTACTGCTGAGCCAGTTGTAACAAACTACCTTGCTTTTTTCTTCATGTCTTTGCTAGTTGAAATACAATGTTAAGTTAATATTTTATTGATTTAAGTACTGAGAGAAGATGCGTAGAAATGTTTTCTGTTGCCAAATTATCATTTTGTATTTCAAAACTTTAAAATGCGCAGTAAGTTATAGTTGCAGGTTAATTCCATGTACTAACTTGTTTTGAACACACCTTAGAGTCGACCAATCCGGGAGCAGCTTCGAATAAGCCCACTATAACCGGTCTAACGACAACAATTACCATCAGAAAAGAAGCCGAGTAGTTAATCATTAGAAAACCTATTCGTTCGAAGCATCTAAGTTTCTTATATAGGTTGTTCCTTCAACTAATAAAATAAAAAACAGGTTTCTTATCTGAAAGTATGGAGCAGCCTTAAAACTTAGAAAAAACAGAAACTATTCCGTATATAAAGGGTCTCTCCTCAATACCTTGCTCTTTACGCTAAAGCTGTCAGCACTTTTAAAAAAGCTTCCTATTCTAATGAAACAGCCCCTGTGTTTTAGTAGACGTTCTTAAAAATTGGGGACAAACAGTTAAACTTTAACTTAAAGAGCAAGGTATTGAGGAGGGGGCAACCCTTCATATACAGGATAATTTCTCTGCTTTTTGAGTTTTAAAGGTGCTCCTTACTTTTGAGTTAAAAGTTTAACTACTTTGAGTTAAAAATAACTTGTTTTTTATTTAATCTCTGTTTGTTTTTCAAATAATGCAGATAAACCTGGCTCAGTGTCCATGAAATATACCCCCCTCCTTACAGCAAACTCTGTGAAAATTTCATCCAACTTAAAGTAAACCCTCTCCTGTCAAGTTCCCTTTAGACAGTTACATCCTTGCTGAAAATCCCCTTCCCCGTAAAATTTCTGGTGGATGTTTCAGCCTGAAGAATCATCGTTGGCATACTTTCATTAGAAACAGACTTTAATCTCTAATCGGTTTCTCGGTTACTCGGAGATGCCCCTTTCCGTAGAGTTTTTTCGGGAAAACAAAACACAAGAAAAATAGCTCAGGGAACATCTCCACATGCAAAATTGAGTTGACAAAGATAATTTAAGACCATTAACAAGAATTCCGTATATAAATCCTGTCAAATCCCCCAGTGTAAAAATTTCCCTGGAATTTTCATCCTCTTAGGCTAGACGAAAATAGTGACGAAGACCACACTGCCTTTCCATAACAAACAAATACAAAGTAGAAACAATAGGGAAAATCTTTTCAAGATTGTGGAAATCAATTCTGTGAATATTTCGGCCCTATGTCCAAGGGCCGTCTTCAGCACAATACGAGAACAAGAGAGAAAATATGTATATATAAATAAACTTACCTTAAATTGTGAGAATTAAAACTAAATAATGTTATTTAAAAAATTTTTTAAAAACATCCTTACTTCAACGAAATTCAACCAGGACTGACAAAAAGAATGAAGTGAGAATATAAACTCATTCAAACTAAAAAAAAAAAAAACAGCCCTAGCATCCTTACTTCAACGAAATTCAACCAGGACTGACAAAAAGAATGAAGTAAAAATATAAACTCATTCAAACTAAAGCTAGTTTTTTTTTTTGATTGAAAGTAAGGAGCGACATTAAAACTTAAAACGAAGAGAAATTACTTCGTATATGAAATAGGTTGTCCCCTCTGCAACCCTCGCTCTCTACGCTAAAGCTTTTAATTGTTTTAAAAAGTAGAATTGTGGCAAATGATAAAACTTTAGCGTAAAGAGTGAGGGATTGCGGAAGGGACAACCCATTTCATATACGGATTAATTTCTGTTCGTTTTAAGTTTTAATGTCGCTCCTTACTTTCAGTTAAAAAAACTAGTTTTTTATTTGATTTCTGAACGTTTTTGAATTAATGAATGTTTGATTTTAGCTCTCCAAACAAATTATTAAAATAAACTTTGTATATTAATTCTTTTTTGGCTAAATGGCTTTCTCTTAGTTTTGATCAGACGATTCTGAGAAATAAGGGGAGGGAAGGAGGCCTAGTTGCCCTCCAATTTCTCGGTTACTTAAAAAGGCAACTAGAACTTTTAATTTTTACGAACGTTTTTGTTAGTAAAAATATACGCAACTTAAGAATTAACTTACATAACAAACTTTTATATTCTTATATTTTTATTATGTATACGAGGGGGGTTTTACCCTCGTTAATACCTCGCTCTTTACAGTAAATCGTAAGTTTTGTCCCAATTCTTTAAGAATGACCCCTGAATCAGAAAGGCCGTAGAATAAATAGTTGAAATTACTAAAAATACTTTAGCATAAAGAGCGAGGTATTTATCTCCTCCTAAATACCTCGCTCTTTATGCTAAATGCTAGTATTTTTAGAACCCCTCATATGCGTAATAATCTCTGTTCGTTGTACGTTTCAATTGAAAAAACGTTTTCATGTTTATTTTTTCATTGTTTTTTATAGTAATGCTAGAAAATCCTGCACCCTTTTCATTGAATTTTCTTTCCCCCTGACATATTCCTCCAAGAAAAGATCCTCCCACATAGCCCCCTCCCCTCAACCCCACCCCCAAACCAAACAAATCCCCTGAAGACGTCTGTACAGTTCCCAATAACCATTACTATATGTAAACACTGGTCAAAGTTTGTAACTTGAAGCCCCTCCCCTAGGGATTGTGAGGGATTAAGTCATTCCCAAATAGTCATTTCCCCGATTCGACCAACTGGGGGGAGTGGGGTCCCCCCACTCCCCCCAAAACATGAACCAAAACATGACATGAGGTATTAAAATACCAAAACATGAGGTATTTTTAACTTACGAACGGGTTATTGGATCTTAATGAAATTTAATATTTAGAAGGATATCGTGTCTCAGAACTGTTATTTTAAATACCTACCGGATCCAGTGACATTGGGGGAAGTTGGAGGGAGAAACCTAAAACCTTGGAAAACGCTTAGAGTGGAGGGATCGGGATGAAACTTGGTGGGAAAAATAAGCACAAGTCCTACATACGTGATCGAAATAAACGGAACGAATCTGCTCTCTTTGTGGGAGCTGGGGAGGGGGTTAGGGTTAATTCTGAAAAATTAGATAAATGAGGTATTTTTAACTTACGAAGGAGTGATCGGACCTTAATGAAATCTCATATTTAGAAGGACCTCATAACTCGTATCTCTTATTTTAAATTCCAACCGGATCCAGTGTCATTGGGGGGAGTTGGGGTGGTGGGGGAGTCGGAAATCTTGGAAAAGGCTTATAGTGGAGAGATCAGGATGAAACTTGGTGGGGAAAATAAGCACAAGTCCAAGATACGAGACTTACATATCCAGACCGGGTATACTCTCTTTGGAGGAGCTGGGGGGGGGGGCTGTAATTCGGAAACATTAGAAAAAATGAAGTATTTTTAACTTGCGAACGGGTGATCAGACCTAAATGAAATTTGATATTTAGAAGGATCTTGTGCTTCAAAGCTCTTTTTCTAAATCCTGAACAGATCCGTTGACATTGGAGGGAGTTAGATGGGGAAACCGGAAGTCTCGGAAAATCTGGAAATTGAGGTATCTTTATCTTACGAATGGGTGATCGGATCCTAATGAAACTTAATATATAGAAACATTTTATATCCCCGATGCTCCATTTTCAATCCGAATCGGATCAGGGGACATAGGGGGATGGAGGGGGGAACAAAAATCTTTGAAACTGAAAATCTTGGAAAACGCCTAGAGTGAAAAGATTGGGATGAAACTTGATGGGAAGAGTAAGCACAAGTCTAGGGGGGGGGGGGTAACTCAGAAAAATTAGAAATATTGAGGTATTTTTAAGGTGTGTTATTTTTAACTTAAGAACGGGTAACCGAATCATAATGAAATCTGATATTCAAAAGTAATTCATATCTCAGAACTCTTATTTCAAATTCCGACTAGATCTGGTGACATTGGGAGGAGTTGAAGGGGGAAACCAGAAATCATGGAAAACGCTTAGAGTGGAGAGGTTGGGATGAAACTTGGTGGTTAGAATAAGCAACTGTCGTAGATATTGATGTAACCGGACTGGATCCGCTCTCTTTGGGGGAGTTAGGGGGGTCAATTGCTTTGGCAAGTTTGGTGCATTTGGACGTGCTAGAACGATGAAAATTGGTAGGCGTGTCAGGGACCTGCATAAATTGATTTGATAAACTCGTTTTTCACGATTCAACCATCTGGGGGGCTGAAGGGAGAGGAAAAATTAGGAAAAATGAGGTATATTTAGCTTACGAGTGGGTGATCCCATTTTAGTGAATTTTGACATTTAGAAGAACCCCGTGTCTCAGAGCTCTTATTTTAAATCCCGACCGTCATTGAGCCTCTGATTTTCCTTTGAAATCAATCTATTGATTGTTAGAATTTTGCTAGAGCTCATGTCATATGAGCTCTTGGCTCTTCCGGCCCCGTCACAAGTACCATGTGAGCTCTTAGCTCATGTTTATTGTGGCATTTTTGTGCTGACATCAATCACAAGCACACATCTAAACAAAAAAATAAACCCCTGAGATTATCTTATCCTATCTTACTGCCGGCACCATTGCTCTATATCAAACAGACATACTCCAGATTCAACTTCTGACATGAAGCTTAAACGATATAAATACAAAACCAGGACGGAAATTTAATGCGGCTGCAAAAGAGAGGCTTCAAATGCTAGGACTCCTGCCGTTGACCTGGCATCCTGACAATGCAAACCAGTAAACTATTTGACGATGCATACGAATTGAAATTCCACATGAAGATCCAGTGATTTTACAGATGAGTTTATTTGAATTACTCCGCTCGCTCTTCGCACACAAATAATATTACAGAATAACTGTATTTTACTAAAACGTAATATTGTAGTTTTGACCTAGATCTACGTTGCATGGGCAACGTGAGGTGTTGCAGCAACCTTTGTTCGGCTTCGAATAGTTTAGAGTTGTGAGAGCAACACTTTGGTTTTGTTTCCTCGGTTCGATTAAACGCTAGAGTTGTTATCAAACAGTTCGTGGTAACGAACTGTAGTAAGGAGCGACCCGGCTCAATAGTAAACGAAACTCTAAAAAGAGGAATTTTGATGCTAAAAGATACATCAAAAGAATCGAATTTTTATGCTGATTCTAGATATATAAGTTTCATCAAATTTAATCTTTGTCATCAAAAGTTACGAGCCTGAGAAAATTTCCCTTATTTTGGAAAATAGGGGGAAACACCCCATAAAGTCATAGAATCTTAACGAAAATCACACCATCGTGTTCAGCGTATAAGTGAACCCCATAGCAAAAATTTCAAGCTCCTATCTACAAAAATGTGAAATTTCGTATTTTTTGCCAGAAGACAGATCACGGGTGCGTGTTCATTTGTTTTTTTGTTTTGTTTTTTTTCCAGGGGTCATCGTATCGACCAAGCGGTCCTAGAATCTCGCAAAAGGGCTCATTCTAACGGAAATGAAAAGTTCTAGTGCCCTTTTTAAGTGACCAAATAAATTGGAGGGCACACAGGCCTCCTCCCACGCTCATTTTTTCCCAAAATCAACAGATCCAAATTTTGAGATAGCCATTTTGTTCCGCATAGTAGAAAACCATATTAATATTAACTATGTCTTTGGAATGACTCACTCCCCCACAGTCCCTGGGGGAGGGGCTGCAAGTTACAAACTTTGTCCAGTGTTTACATACAGTAATGGTTATAGGGAAGTGTACAGACGTTTTCAGGGGGATTTTTTTGGTTTGGGGTGGGGTTGAGGGGAGAACGCTATTGGGGAGGATCTTCTCTTGGAGGAACATGTCATGGGAGAAGAGAAATTCAATGAAAAGGGCGCGGGATTTTCTAGCATTACTATAAAAAAACAATGAAAATATAAACACGAAAAACTTTTTCAACTGAAAGTAAAGAGTAGCATTAAAACATAAAACTAACAGAGATTATTACGCATATGAGGGGTACTAAAAATACTTTAGCATAAAGAGCGAGGTATTTAGGAGGAGATAAATACCTTGCTCCTTATGCTAAGTGTTTTTAGTAATTTCAACTATTTATTCCACAGCCTTTCTGATTCAGGGGTCATTCTTAAAGAATTGGTACAAAACTTAAGATTTAGTGTAAAAGGCGAGGTATTAACGAGGGGACAAACCCCCTCATATACATAATAAAAAATATAAGACCATAAAAGTTTGTTACGTAAGTTAATTCTTAAGTTACGAATATTTTTTACTAATAAAAACTTTCGTTAAAAATTAAAAGTTCTAGTTGCCTTTTTAAGTAACAGAAAAATTGGAGGGCAACTAGGCCTCCTTCCCCACCCCTTATTTCTCAAAATCTTTTGATCAAAACTAAGAGAAAGCCGTTTAGCCAAAAAAAAATTAATATGCAAATTTCATTTTACTAATTAATGTGCGGAGAGCCAAAATCAAAAATGCATTAATTCAAAAACTTTCGGAAATTAAATAAAAAAACTAGTTTTTTAAACTGAAAGTAAGGAGCGATATTAAAACTTAAAACGGATAGAAATTACTCCGTATATGAAATGGGTTGTCCCCTCCGCAATCCCTTGCTCTTTACGCTAAAGTTTGGTTCTTTGCAACAATTCTACTTTTTAAAACAATTAAAAACTTTAGCGTAAAGAGCGAGGGATTGCGGAGGGGACAACCCATTTCATATACGGAGTAATTTCTGTCCGTTTTAAGTTTTAATATCGCTCCTTACTTCCAGTTTAAAAAACTAGTTTTTTTTTTTATTTAATAATCTGTAAAGATCTTAAAATAAATACTAGGTACACCAACTCACAAATGTTACAAACCCCTCATTGCAACTAGCAAAATTTGCAAACTCCTCATCGCGGAAGACGATTGTTGCCTAACAGTCGATTATTACTTACAAGTCCCATCATGTCTTACCACTGGAACCAAATTGGTCTTACCATCAAATACACCGGAAACAAATAATAGGTACACCAACTGGCGAAAGTTGCGAAGTCTTCTTGCGGAAAATGATTATGAGCTAACAGCCGACTGTTGCTCAAAACTCCCCTGCATGTCTAACAATTGGTATCAGCCTGTTTTTGGTTTCAGTGTGTACCCCTTTAAACTTTCAGTGTTAAACCCCTTTAAACTTTCAAACTGGTATATCTCATGAAAGAGTTTTTCTACCAAAAAATGGATGACATATACTTTGATGAGCTCATGAAGAGCTATCAACTGCCGTCGAAAAAAAATCTAGCTGTCTCAGTTTAAAAGTTGACTTTTTGCCGTAGGGCAAGTTTCTAACGTCAGTACTTAGAAAGGATAAACAAAGGATAAACTCTAATTTCTTTAGCAATGAGAGAACTTTTAAAGTTTAAGAGGCACATCTGAAACCATTTCTCTACCGCAATTCCAAGAGTGAAAAACCGAATGATAAACTCTACTGAGATCACGAACAAAAATGGGTAGAAACACAAGCAAAAACCATCCTTTTTGGCCCCAGGCAAGAGTTCTATGAAGCTTTCCAAAATGCAAAGTCATATTCATCAATCCGGCCAAAGGTCCATACTTTCAGTAAAAACTGCAGATGTTAGACCCTTACTGCTTTCTAAGAATAAGCTGAACTAAGTGTTGCTCTCGCAACACAGCTATATTGTAGTTCCTTTGCATTACCCCTGGCTTCATTGGGTGGGATTCAAAAGGGTATAACAAGAAAAACGACAAAGAAACGTAATTAGTTTTCCTTTTACTGTTTCACTAAAGAAGCCTCCAGGTTCCTTTGGAGGAAAACAAAAATTGACTCGAGATAAATACTAAATAGGGTAATAATTAATTTATTACCCGTCAAAAACGGAAAAGACGGAGTATATAAAAGAAAAAGAAAGAAAAGCACATAAATTAAAATACACTTCCATTACAAATATTATAAAATAACACTAGTCCAGGGGTGGTTAGCTCTTAAAACATTGGTACTGAATTTGGAGATTCTTCTCTCTATGGCCATGGAAGGGTTGATGACCTTATATTTCATGGAGATGTCGCCACTGCTGTGCCACAAAGGGAGACGCAGGAGAAACTTAGCATATCTCTAAAATACGCTGCAAATGGCTTTCTTTTCGGTAGCTGTGAATATTTTCCAGAAGGGAACCAGAGCAAGCAGATGGGGCGTAGTAAAAGCATTGTATAGCCGGGCAAGGAGAGGATGGTTGAAACGATACTTATTGGTAACAAGTAATCCGTAAGACGCTCGTAGACGGGAACAGAGGTGGTTTGTCAGTGCTGAGCGTGTCTCCTTCAATGTAGAAAAAATAGGAAAGCCAAGATACGTAAGGGACTCACAAGGCTTAATCAGAGTGTCGCCAATTTTAACGGAGAGGTTAACTGAAAGCTTATTTTTTGAACCATTGAAGAAAAGAAGTTCTGTTTTAGATTCGTTGAAGGAAAGTCCGATCTGCTTGTATGCTGCTGCAAGTGAGTCGTAATTTTGTTGAAATAAAGATATCGAACGAGAAACATGAAGAATGTCATCAGCGAAGTTCAGCAGCGAAAGATAAATCCCACGAAAAAAGCACGATGGCTTTATTACTTGCTGTGCTTCGATGATAGCGTTATTAAACAATGATGGTGAAGTTTTGCCACCTTGACGTACGCCTTTCTTGACACTCAGCATTTCTTAGGAAAAGTGCAGGACTGAGAGGGGATAAGGATGACAGCCGAGAGCTTGTTGTACATACTGTAAACAGGGGAAATGATCTACGAGTGGGATAAATCTTCTGTTTTAGAAGATTGTAAAAGGTATCGATAAATGCCTTGTCTCGTTGCCCTCTTTTTGGGATTTAGCGCCAGATACTATGCTGCATATCACTAATTATAGTAATATTATAATATATGTTATATATTATGTTATAATGAAAACTAAGTATAGTGCAATAAATACAGCCAGTCGGTAACTGTAAGTGTTTCATTTACCTTTTTTCTCTTTTCAACGCCCTTGAAATAATATTAAAGCGTCAAAAATGGTGCATATTTAAAGCCCGTTGCAGCCATGTTACTCCAAACCCAACAAACACAGCACACTCATTATCCAAACACGTGTTATTCCAAACACAACACATTCATTATTCAAGAAATCCTGTTAAAAAACATATTCGAGAACATGCATTTAATCAAGTATAACGCAAATAAAGATTCGATAATGGCTTAGAACTGACGAAAAGATGTCACCCTTTTATTTAGTGTTTATATTTAGTATTCTGTTTTGCATTCCTTCAAAATGATCTACGAGCGGGATAGATCTTCTGTTTTAGAAGATGGTAAAAGGTATCGATTAGTGCCTTCTGTCGTTGCTATCTTTATCGATATGCTGCATAACTATTGTTCTGTCAAAATCAAGTATGGGCTATCCAATGGGTGGGGGGGGTCAGAGACTTTTAGTATTAACCATAATGTTACTGTGACATACATAACAAAGTGTGCAACTACATCGTCACTTTTGAAAATTAAAAACTTCAGACTCCAGAGAGACTAATTAGAATATATGGTAATGCGGTCGAAAATACGGTCCTTTTCCACCGAATATATTTTGGTTTACTTTGATGCGTAAAATATCATACCTCTTGCGAGAAAATTCCAAGTGTTTTCTCTTTGTGTTAACATTTCCAAGGTCAAAACACATACTGACGCGGCAATTCGTCCTTAACCTTATTTTTATGTTATTAATTAATGTTTTATGTAATTTTATGTAATTAATTATGTCTCAGCAATCCAAGCGCTGTACTCGCGCCGTAAGTCAGTTTTTTCTCGTGTCATGTGTAAATTCTCTTGCCTCCAGTCGTTGCCTTCACATGCAGTGGCCCTCTGAAATTGTCAAAGACCTATGATACACTGATAAAACGGAACTGTTGGGGTATGAACGCTCCACTAAGAAATTTGCACCATACCTGCAGAGGAATAGGCTGGTTTTGAGAGGCCTGTAACAATGTCAGATTTTGTAAAGAGTTTCCAAGATATCAACATACGTTATATTATAACAATAAATAACAGGTTAACTATTAACTCATTTGAAAACAGTGGAATTTCCAAATTGATTAGGCAACAAGCAAGGGCACCAAAACTTTCCTATGGCTGACAACTGATTAATGACGATTTTCCATGCACAGTGACGTAATAAATGTCGAAAAGAATGCAATTTTGCAAAATTGCACAAAAAGTCATCTACCTGCTTCTTATAAGCCAAAACCTGATTCTACCTGATTAAGTTAGTCTTCCACAAGCAGTCAAACAGTTAACATTGTCTGGTTTAAATCTGAGTTACTAATCATGGTAAGTAAGACTATTGCTGTCTATTATTATAATAGCATGCCAGGAAAATTAATAGGGGAAGAAATTTTGCTATGGAGCGAAATCATGTGCATTGATTCGTTTCTAGGTAGGAAGGGTGGAGGAAATCGTGCAAATTTAAGTAATAAGGGGTATCCCTCTGTCCCATTTGCATACCATATGTTATATAAAATAATTTTCAGCCTCAATGCTGACGGAGCGTCATACCTCATCTGTCTAATAGGCCAATAAAAGTGAGAAACAAGCATAAAGGCCCTGAAAGTTTTGATATTATGATATAATGCAGACATTGGTAAACATTTAGTTTCGTCACAAGCTGTCTAAGGTGCGTATTACTACATATAGCAAGATTCTGATGATTGCAAATCGTTTCTTTGTCATTATTAAATAAAAAAAAACAAGTTTTTTTTTTAAACTGAAAGTAACGAGCGACATCAAAACCTATAATGAACAGAAATTACTCCGTATATAAAAGAGGTTATCCCCTCCGAAACGCCTCGCTCTTTACGCTAAAATTTGACTCTGTCACAACTCTGCTTTTTAAAACAATAAAAAAAAACTTTAGCGTAAAGAACGATGCGTTGCAGAGAGGACAACCTCTTTCATATACGGAGTAATTTCTGTTCGTTTTAAGTTTTAATGTCGCTCCTTACTTTCAGGTAAAAAAAAATATTTTTTGTATAATTTCTGAACGTTTTTGAATTAATGCATGTTTTGATTTTGGCTCACCGCACATGAATAATTATAACGAAATTTGCATATTAATTTTTTTTTTGCTAAATGGCTTTCTCATAAATTGATAGGATGATTTTGATAAACAAAAGGGTGGGGGAGGATCTCTAGCTGCCCTCCAATTTTTGGTTACTTAAAATGCAACTAGATTTTTCTATTTTTTGTACGAACGTTTTTGTTAGTAATAAACATATGTACCTTACGAATTAACTTACATAACGAACTTTTTATTACGTATATGAGGGGGTTTTCCCCCTCTTCAATACCTTGCTCTTTATACTAAAGTTTGAATTTTATCCCAAATCTTTAAGAATTTTTAAGCTTTAAGCTTGAATTTTATCCCAAATCTTTAAGAATGAAACCTGAATCACAAAGGCCGTAGAATATATAGTTGAAATTACAAAAAATACTTTAGCGTAAGTGGAAGGTATTGTGAAGGAGACAAACCCTCTTATCAGGCACGTACGCAGGAATTTATTTCGGGGGGGGGCCAAAACCTTCGAAACAGCAGATACAAAGTAGCACTTTTTTTATAGTAACTAAATAAATGCAAAAAGCACATTGGTGAAGAATTGGTTAGAGATCTTTTGGATAAGCCATCAGATTATACACGATTTATGCCCCAAAACGAAGATAAATCATTGTACATGCTACCAGTATCATTTGATGAATACCAAAAAGCTATTAGTGATTTAAAGAGAGGAAATTCGGCTTCAGTAGATGCTATATCGACAAATCTCTTAAAGAAAATATCAGGAGTAATATATGAACCTCTTGCAGATGTTATAAATAAGAGCATAAAAAATGGTGTTTTCCCTGATCTTCTGAAAAAGGCTAAAATAATCCCTATATTTAAAAAAGGGGAGGCTCAAGATCCCAATAATTACCGTCCTATTGCACTCCTTTCCCCACTGGCTAAAGTTTTTGAAAAAATAATGAAATATAGACTTACATCATTTCTGGAAAAGATAAATTTTTTTTCGAAGTTTCAGTTTGGTTTTTTAAAAGAAAGATCGACAGAAGATGCTGTCGCCGCAACACACATTTTCATTAATGATGCTTTAGATGATGATTGATTAGCAGCTACATTGTTTTTTGATATTAAGAAAGCTTTCGACACTTTAAATCACGAAATTCTATTTAAAAAACATGAAAATACGGGAATAAGAGGAGTACCTTTAAAATTAATCAAATCATATTTGCACAATCGAAGGTTTGTGGTAGATATTGATGGTGAATATTCGTCTGAGACATCGAATAATAATATCGGTGTACCGCAAGGTTCAACTTTAGGACCTCTATTATTTTTAATATATATAAATGATCTCCCTAATTCTACTCCTGAAAATGCATTAACAATTATGTTTGCGGATGATACCGCAGCAAGTTTAAAAGCACCAACATTAGATGCACTGAAAGAAAAACTGATTGAAGTTGCAAAATCCGTCACAAATTGGTTCCAAATTAACAAACTTGTCCCTAATTTTGTTAAACAGAATTTATTATTTATGGAAGTATAAATCAAAAGTTGAAAAATATTTCTCTGAATGAAATTACCATTGATACTATTCATGAAATCAAAAGAGTATACACAGCAAAATATTTAGGTATCGTTTTTGACCCTACCATGAATTTTAAAACACATTTCGTTGTTGAGACTAAAATTATCAAGATATATAGGTTTGCTCCACCGACTAAAATTTGTATTCTCATATAAGGTTCTAAGAATCCTATATTTTTGCCTAATTGATGCACAAATCCAATATTGCTCAGCTATATTTTTGCTGACTTTTAAATCACATATTAAACCACTACAAACCCTGCAAAACAAAGCTATTCGAATTCTAGATAAGTTTTTACAACACCCGAGGAGTACAGATATCCACTCTGAAACACGTACCTCTTACCTGTTTCTAGACATAATGACTCTCACACAGAAATCTCATCTCCTATTATCTAGTTGGTTTTTTAAGATTCAACATGTACATAATTTCTTTTTTGACCAGAATTTACTGTCCAAACATCAAAATTCACTAATAACTAGATGTGTTCACCCATACAAACTACCTCTGGTGAAAAATGAAAGATCCCGTTTCAACCTCCGGTATATGATCCCATCAATAGCCAACAAATATTCATTAAATAAATTTGTTGAGTTACCAAAAGGATCTTTGAAGAGACGATTAAAAAGTTATATAATGGAATCTGCTTGCAAGAACGGTTGGTAAAAATTTTTAATTTTTAATTTTATTTTGGCCTCACTCCACTTACTCCACCTTAAATACTCTCATTAAAGATACTCTTTTTTTATTTATTGATGAAATAGTGGTTCATTTTTTGTTTGTTCTGTATCAATGAGGATTGTTAAATTTTGTTTATATGTCTTGCCCAGTAGTCGAGCTTGTCTCTCCATTTGGGCAAGTTGAAGATTTTGATGAATATGAATTTTTGAATAAATGAATCTGAATCTGAATCTGAAAGGGAAATTTTAGGATTTAGTGTGCAATATGGGTGCTGTGGGGGTAGTTCTTCTACTGCAAAAACGTTGATTTTAATGAAAAATGATAGTTTCCAAAATTAAATCCATTAAAAGCTGTACTTTATCCTGAAAACGCCGTAATATCAAGGATAATTCTATTTTGCTGTGGAAAGCAAACTCTTTTTACAAAACAAAATAACAGTACAATCGCTAATTACTTCAAAGAGGGTAAAAATTAGACAGAAAATGGGTTAATAATTGGGCAGTGACTTGACCAGATAATTGCACGCTGTAAAATCCCCCAAAAAAGCTTCATACATGTATCTAGATTCTTAAAAAATGTCCTACTTTTGCCAGAAATCCCAAGAAACCATGGGGAAATTAAACATTTCGAATTTTTTTTTTTTTTTTTGGGGGGGGAGGGGGGCGGGTCCAAAGCCCCCCCCCCCTGCGTACGTGCCAGCCTCTTTTATACCTAATATCTTATGTTCGTTTTAAGTTTTAATGCTACTCATTACTTCCAGATGAAAAAAAAATTATATTTATTTTCTCATTGTTTTTTTTTAAATAATGCTAGAGAACCTGCACCCTCTTCATGGAAATTCTCTTTCCTCGTGATAAATTCCTCCAAGAAAAGATCCTCCCACGTAACCCCCTCCTCCAACCCACCCCCATCCCAACGCGAAAAAATCCCCCTGAAAACGTTTGTACATTTCATAATAACCTTTAATATATGTAAAGAATGGTCAAAGTGTGTAACTTGCAGCCCCTCCCCCGGGGACTGTGGGGAATGAAGTTGTCCCCAAATACAGAAAATTAGGTTTTCGACTAAGCTGAACAAAATAGTTATCTCACAATTTTGATCCGATGACTTTGGGGAAAAAGTGCCTGGGAGGGGACCTAGGTGCCCTCCAATTATGTAGTCACTTATAAAAGGCACTAGAACTTTTAATTTCCGTTAGAATGAGCCCTCTCGCAACGTTTTAGGACCACTGGGTCGATACGATAAATAAATAAATAAAAAAAAAATAATAAACACGCTTCCAAGATCTGTCTTCTGACAAAAATACAAAATTCCACATTTCTGTAGATAGGAGCTGGAAACTTTTATAGTAGGGTTCTCTGATACACTGAATCTGATGATGTGATTTTTGTTAAGATTCTATGACTTTTAGGGGGGTTTTTCCCCTACATTCTAAAATAAGGCAAATTTTCTCAGGCTCGTAACTTTTGATGGGTTAAGACTAATTTTGATGAAACTTGTATATTTAAAATCAGCATTAAAATGTAATTCTTTTGATATAACTATTGGTATCAAAATTCGTTTTTTTAGAGTTGCAGCTAGGATTGAGCCGGGTCGCTCCTTACTACAGTTCGTTACCACGAACTGTTTGATTAGAGAAGAGCATCCATTATGTAGCTTTCTAAAATCCCCCTCCAACGAGACAAAAATGCGTAAAGTGGGCTTGCTTGCAGGTAACATTACCTATAGAGCGAGGCGTATTAGTCCATGAGCCCCGCGGGCATCGGGGCGAGGTCTGTATTCAATATTTATTCAACAAAGAGTGATAAAACTCAAAACCTCAAACAAGCCTAGGCCCGCTGCCCGCGGGGCTCATGGACTAGTACGCTTCGCTCTATAGGTAATTTTACCTGTAAGCAAGTGCACTTTACGCATTTTTAGTTTACCCCATGGAGGAGGAGGGTCAACTGAAATGGATGCGCTTCCAGAATTAGTATTGCTTCGCAGCATAGTTTCCTGTTTAGAGCATCTATGACGAAACTAAACATTTACCCAGAAATTAGATATAAAACAAAGAAAGCCGTTCCACTCGTCATTCAACGCTCTTTACAAGTATAATAATGGCTATGGTTCCAATTGCGCCCTCTCCCCTAATACCGGGATACAACCCTAGAATATATGCGAAATTTTGCTAATTTTTTTGGTTTATATTAGTTTTTTGTACTAATTTCTCGTCAACAGCTGGTCCATAATCATAATTTAAATAAAGAAAAAGATCTATGTGTATATCAAGGCCCTTTTCAGAACTTCTTTTTTCAAAGGGGGTCTTACAAGTATTGTTTTTTGGGGGGGGAGGTTACACAGCAAAGCTCAAAAAACATATACCAATTTGTCTATATTCATTTTTGTTACGTTTTTACGAGTCGGAAAAAACATTTCGGACGGGGGGGTTCGAACCCTCAACCCCCTAGATACGACTTTGGTGTATATAGCACTTGTGCTGTATACTCATATAAACCTGTGTATATAGTATTGCACATCCAGACATTGGAGGTGCTGGGGTGCAATTTGGGTGGTAGCAATCAATATGTCTCGAATCAGATTTGGATGGAAAATCAAATAGTACATTTCTTTTTTCGTTAAGTGATTTCTATGTTATGTTTGGATATTACCAAAATTAGTTAATATAGAAAATGCCATCCAATGCTGAAAATAATTCTACGAACCCTAAAGGCAGTGGCGTAATTTCTTCAAAATCCTGGGTAGGCGAGTTGGGGGCAATTTTCCCAAATCAAGTAAAAATGACAGTGAAAGCTGAAAAACAAGGCATGTTGATTTCTCTTTTAACACCCATATTTACACGAATCATTCAACTCTCTGTTTTTATTATTTAATATTCTGTTTTATTCTGTTTTTATTTATTTAATTTTATTATTTAATATGCCATGTGAAGTAGGTTAGGAGTAGTGACCCGCCCTTTGGATTTAAATTGGCAAATAACCGCTACTCTTCCTTAATGATTTCCGTTATATTTTTTTTTTACTTTCTTACTTCGTTAATGGACGCAGGTGCATGTTACGTAATAGGTAATGTTTTCTAAGGGATACGGATGCATGTTACGTCATAGGAGCTGCGTGTTTTGTTAAATTTATTGAGGGTGACGTAGTCTTGCGTGGCTTTTTAGATTCATTGAGAATGACGTAATCTCACGTGACTTTCTAGATTTATTGGAAACTAGCTGTTGGTGTGGCGCTTCGCGCGACACCAGCACCTAGTTGGTGGGGGCGCTTCGCGCCCCCCTTGCCCCCCCGCGAGCGCAAGTCGTTACGCACCATATTATTTACGCGCCATTGTAGTTGTGTCACTGTGTCCCACCTGTGAATATAGGTAGATATATATATATACACACACACACATATATATATATATATATACATATATATATATATATATATATATATATATATATATATATATATATATATATATATATATATATATATATATATATATATATATATATATATATATATATATATATATATATATATATATATATATATTATATATATATATATATATATATATATATATATATGCATATAAATAGATTGTCAGGTTTACCGACTCTTGAACATGCAACATATAATTGTCCATGGGAAAACAATCCGTATTCAGATCTATACCGCATTTTTCTAATTATTGCCCTTGAGCCTTGTTGATGTTGATTGCTAATCGAATATTCCCTGTGTCCCCGTCGTCATTTATATATCCACCCCTGTGCCCTTCCGGCGTCCCCGTTGTAGTCGTTTCCCGGTGTCCCGGTCGTCATTTGTGTCCCAGTGTCTCGGTTTGTAATTTTTCTTTGAGTGTCCCGGTCGTCATTTATATTCCCTGTGTCCCGGTCGTCATTTATATCCCGGTCTGTAATTTTTCTTTGAGTGTCCCGGTCGTCATTTATATTCCTTGTTTCCTGGTGTCCCGGTCGTCAAATCATCGACTGGGCTGTACCTGAATGCCAGGCGAAAATTTTCAGGTTGCTCTTATGATTCCTCGGCACGCTTTCTTTTGGTGATTTCTCTTTGAGATGCAAGCCTGTTTTCACGCTGTTGTTGTGATTCCTCGGCACGCTTTCTTTTCTTACTTTCTCTATTAGCCGCAAGCCTTTTGGCATGAACTCTTTGAGCAGCTTCCTCGGCTGTTTCTTCTGCCATTTGGGGGAAAAGCCTGTTTTCACGCTGTTGTTGTGAATCCTCGGCACGCTTTCTTTTCATACTTTCACTATTAGCTGCAAGCCTGTTTTCACGCTGCTGTTTTGATTCCTCGGCAGACTTTCTTTTCTTACTTTCTCTATTAGCCGCAAGCCTTTTGGCATGAACTCTTTGAGGAGCCTCCTCGGCTGTTTCTTCTGCCATTGTAGGTTCTTCTGTCATTTTAAGATCTATATTAAAAATTTCTCTTTGAAAGGCCTTCTTATATACTTACAATGACGTAATATACAAAGCCTATGACATCATAACAAACATGACGTCAGGCGACAAACAACTTCATGACGGAATAATGCTCAATCCTTATAATAACGTCAAACATGAGGTCAGTCGACAGTCGACAAACATGACGTCCGTACACAAACACTCTATATATATAAAAATAAGTTGTTTGTTTGTCTGTTGACTGACGTCATGTTTTTGTGTCGACTGACGTCATTTTTGTCGACTGACGTCATTATAAGGATTAAGCATTATGCCGTCATGAAGTTGTTTGTCGACTGACGTCAAGTTTGTCGAATGACGAAATTACAGACCGGGACACCGGGACACAAATGACGACCGGGACACAGGGAAAACAAATGACGGCTGGGACACTCAAAGAGAAATTACAGCGCGGGACACAAATGACGACCAGGACACCGGGACAGGGAATATAAATGACAACCGGGTCACTCAAAGAGAAATTACAGACTGGGACACCGGGACACAAATGACGACCGGGACACAGGGAATATAAATGACGACCGGGACACAGGGACACAACTACAACGGGGACGCCGGGGGGCACAGGGGATATATAAATGATTAGTCATTACCATCAAAAAAGCTCAAGGGCAATCATTAGAATAATGAGGTATAGATCTGAATACGGATTGTTTTTCCCATGGACAATTATATGTTGCATGTTCAAGAGCCGGTAAACCTGACAATCTATTTATATGCACAGACAATGGGATAGCGAAGAATGCTGTATATTCGCAAGTTTTACATAGTTAAAAACATATATATATCTATCTATATTCACACGTGGGACACAGAGACACAACTGCAATGGCGCGTAACTAATATGGCGCGTAATGACTTACGCGTGCGGGGGGGCTTGGGGGTGCCGAATCACCCCCTCAAACTAGGTGTTGGGGTGGCGCGAAGCGCCACCCCAAAAGCTAGTCTATATATATAAAAATAAGTTGCTTGTTTGTCCGTTGATTGACGTCATGTTTGTGTGTCGACTGACGTCATGTTTGTCGACTGACGCTGTTATAAGGATTGAGCATTATGCCGTCATGAAGTTGTTTGTCGATTAACGTCATGTTTGTCGACTGACGAAGTTACAGACCGGGACACCGGGACACAAATGACGACCGGGACACTCAAAGAGAAATTACAGACCACCGGGACACAAATAACGACCGGGACACAGGGAATATAAATGACGACCGGGACAAAGGGACACAACTAAAACGGGGACACCAGGGCCACAGGGGGGATATATAAATGACGACCGGGACACAGGGAGTGTTTGATTAGCAATCACAATCAACAAAGCTCAAGGGCAATCATTATAATAATGAGGTATAGATCTGAATACGGATTGTTTTTCCCATGGACAATTATATGTTGCATGTTCAAGAGTTGGTAAACCTGACAATCTATTTATATGCACAGACAATGGGACAGCGAAGAATGTTGTATATTCGCAAGTTTTACGTAGTTAAAAACATATATTTATCAATCTATATTCACAAGTGGGACACAGGGACACAACTACAATGGCGCGTCGTTATAAGGATTGAGCATTATGCCGTCATGAAGTTGTTTGTCGACTGACGTTATGTTTGTCGACTGACGAAATTACGGACCGGGACACCGGGACACAAATGACGACCGGGACACTCAAAGAGAAATTACAGACTGGGATACCGGGACACAAATAACGACCAGGACACATGGAATATAAATGACGACCGGGACACAGGGACACAACTACAACGGGGACGCCGGGGGCACAGGGGGATATATAAATGACGACCGGGACACAGGGAATGTTCGATTAGCAATTACCATCAACAAACCTCAAGGTTAATCATTATAACAATGAGGAATAAATCTGAATACGGATTGTTCTTCCCATGGACAATTATATGTTGCATGTTCAAGAGTCGGTAAACCTGACAATATACTTACATGCACAGACAATGGGACAGCGAAGAATGTTTTATATTCGCAAGTTTTACGTAGTTAAAAACATATATATATATATATATATATATATATATATATAATATATATATATATATATATATATATATATACTAGCTGTTGGGGTGGCGCTTCGCGCCACCCCAACACCTAGTTGGTGGGGGCGCTTCGCGCCCCCCCCCAAGCCCCCCCGCGCGCGTAAGTCGTTACGCGCCATAATAGTTACGCGCCATTGTAGTTGTGTCCCTATGTCCCACCTGTGAATATAGATATATATATATATATATGGTTTTAACTACGTAAAACTTGCGAATATACAACATTCTTTGCTGTCCCATTGTCTTTGCATATAAATAGATTGTCAGGTTATCCCCCTGTTTCCCCCGGTGTCCCCGTTGTAGTTGTGTCCCTGTGTCCCGGTCGTCATTTATATTCCCTATGTCCCGGGTCCCGGTCATCATTTGTATCCCGGTGTCCCGGTCTGTATATACATTCGTTTTGAGTTTTGTTTTCTCCTTTATTTTTTTCCTTTTTTTTTCTTTTTTAGCTTATTTAGATTTTTAGATTTTTTAGTTTTTTTTATTAGTTTTTAGTTTTTATTTCTTTTTAGTTTTTTTGTCCCGGTCGTCATTTATATCCCCCTGTTTCCCCCGGTGTCCCCGTTGTAGTTGTGTCCCTGTGTCCCGGTCGTTATTTATATTCCCTGTGTCCCGGTCGTCATTTGTATCCCGGTGTACCGGTCTGTATATACATTCGTTTTTTAGTTTTGTTTTTCTCCTTTATTTTTTTCCTTTTTTTTTCTTTTTTAGTTTATTTAGATTTTTAGATTTTTTAGTTTTTTTATTAGTTTTTAGTTTTTTTTTCTTTTTAGTTTTTTGTAGTTTTTACCTTCTTTTTAGTTTTGTTAATTTTTTTTTTTACTTGTGTCCTGGTCGTCATTTATACTCCCTGTGTCCCGGTGCTTTGTTGATTGCTAATCGAACATTCCTTTTGTCCTGGTCGCTTTCTCTTTGAGTGTCGTCATTTATTTTTTTCTTTTTTAGTTCTTTTAGTTTTTACCTTTTTTAGTTTTTTTTTAGTTTTTAGTTTTTTTAGTTTTTTACCTTTTTTTAGTTTTTTTAGTTTTTTAGCTTTTTTATTTTTTTTATTAGTTTTTAGTTTTTTTGTAGTTTTTTTGCCTTTTTTTTAGTTTTTTGTCCTGGTCGCTTTCTCTTTGAGTGTCGTCATTTATTAGTTTTTTCCTTTTTTTTTTTAGTTTTTTATTGGTTTTTACCTTTATTTTAGCTTATTTTTCAGTTTTTTCCTTTTTTTTAGTTTTTTTTTATTTTTTATTTTTTTTAGTTTTTTACCTTTTTTTAGTTTTTTTAGTTTTTTTAGTTTTTTAGCTTTTTTACTTTTTTTATTAGTTTTTAGTTTTTTTTTGTAGTTTTTTGCCTTTTTTTAGTTTTTTCAGTTTTTTTTTTAGTTTTTTATTGGTTTTTACCTTTATAGTTTTTTAGTTTTTTAGCTTTTTTATTTTTTTTATTAGTTTTTAGTTTTTTTTGTAGTTTTTGCCTTTTTTTAGTTTTTTCAGTTTGACGTCACCTAATCCAGTTTTTTCAGGTGACGTCACCTGACACATCCATCCACACATCCATCCACACATCCACAGACAGACAACTTATTTTTATATATATAGATATATATATATATATATATATATATATATATATATATATATATATATCAATCTATATTCACAGGTGGGACACAGGGACACAACTACAATGGTGCATAACTAATATGGCGCGAAAAAACCTAAAAAAAAAAAAACCATAAAAAGAAAAAAAATTAAAAAAAAAAGTAAAGAAATAAAAAAAGGTAAAAACTAAAAAGAAAAAAAACACAAAGAAAAAAACAAAAAAGAGAAATTACAGACTGGGACACCGGGACACAAATGACGACCGGGACACAGGGAATATAAATGACGACCGGGACAAAGGGACACAACTACAACGGGGACGCTGGGGGGCACAGGGGGATATATAAATGACGACGGGGACACATTGAATATTCGCGTAGCAATCACCATCAACAAAGCTCAAGGGCAATCATTAGAATAATGAGGTATAGATCTGAATACGGATTGTTTTTCCCATTGACAATTATATATTACATGTTCAAGAGTCGGTAAGCCTGACAATCTGTTTATATGCACAGACAATGGGACAGCGAAGAATGTTGTATATTCGCAAGTTTTACGTAGTTAGAAACATATATATATAAATATATCTATATATATAAAAATAAGTTGTCTGTCTGTCTGTGGATCAGGTGACGTCATGTTTCTGTGTCGGCTGACGTCATGAAATTAGTTGTCGTCATTTTTGCTATGACGGTGACGTCATTAATGGTATTTAAGACATGCGTTCACGGAAAAGTGTTTAATTGTAAAATGACTGAAGAACCTACAATGGCAACAGCCGAGGAAACTGCTCAAAGAGTCTATGCCAAAAAACTTGCTGCTGATAGAGAAAGTAAGAAAAGAAAGCGTAACGAGGAATCACAAGAACAGCAAGAAAACAGGCTTGCGGCTAAAGAACGCAAAACCGCGCAGTTAGTTGAAAATCCACCTGGAAAGCGAGAGTCAAAACATATCAAAGACCGACACAGAGGGAATATAAATGACGACCAGGAACCTCAAAGAAAAATTACAGACTGGGACACCCGGACACAAATCACGACCGGGAACATAAATGACGACCGGGACGCAGGGACACAACTACAACGGGGACGCCGGGGGCACAGGCGGGATATATAATTGACGACTGAGACACAGGGATTGTTTGAATAGAAATTACAGACCGGGACACCGGGACACAAATGACGACCGGGACACTGGGACACAGGGAATATAAATGACGACCGGGACACTCAAAGAGAAAATACAAACTGGGACACCAGGACACGAATGACGACCGGGACACAGGGAATATAAATGCTATTTATATGCACAGACAATGGGACAGCGAAGAATGTTGTATATTTGCATGTTTTACGTAGTTAAACAAATATATTTATATCTATCTCTATTCACAGGTGGGACACAGGGACACAGCTACAATGGCGCGTAACTAATATGGCGCGTAACGACTTACGCGCGCGGGGGGGCTTGGGGGGGCGCGAAGCGCCCCACCAACTAGGTGTTGGGGTGGCGCGAAGGGCCACCCCAACATCTAGTATATATATATATATATATATATATATATATATATATATATATATATATATATATATATATATATATATATATATATATATATATATATATATATATATATATATATATATATATATCTTTATTCACAGGTGGGACACAGGTACACAACTACAATGGCGCGTAACTAATATGGCGCGTAACGACTTAGGCGCGCGGGGGGGCTTGGGGGGCGTGAAGCACCCCCACCAACTAGGTGGGGGTGCTTATATATATATATATATATATATATATATATATATATATATATATATATATATATATATATATATATATATATATATATATATATATATATATATATATATATATATATATATATATATATATATATATATATATATATATTAAGATAGATAACGTAATGACAGCGCACACGTGGGATGTTACGGAACGGTGATGCGTTCACGCGGTATGTTACGCAATAACGGTGTACACGTTGGTGTTACCTAATGACGGGTGCACATGTGGGATGTTATGGAATGACAATGCACTTGGGATGTTACGTAATGACGATAAACACATCGGTGTTACATAATACTTTGAGATATTTTATTTTCTTCGGAATTTCTGTTTTATTTCAAGGCTTTTTTTTCTTCAGGATTTCATTTTTCTTTCAAGCGTTTTTTTCTTTCGAGGTGTTTTTTTTTTTCTTTTTGAGATTTCATATCATTTCAAGACGTTTTTCTCAGGGAGCTTTTATATTCTAAAGATTTTATGTCCGCATTAGTATTCGAAAGGTATTCCCCCTCAAAGGAATGAAGCGCTAACCAGTTGGACTGTTAAATCATTTCTAACATCTTGATTCGGGAAATAGTTTCAACTCCATAAATTATTGCACGCAAGGATAATCCCGTATCTCGCATACTAGAATGATTAAATGGATTGCGTGTTTCCATATGGTTGCCATAATTGACACGCAGGGGGAAAATTGATTACTAAAATTTTGTTCTATTTGAAGTACACCTGCTTGTCAATTAATGCTTTGGAGAGTATTGTCAGATAATATTGCGGGTTATTCTTAGCGCATTTTTCACTAATAGTATTTTACTCTCTTCACTACACTAAATTTAGCACTTATATTAGAGGCAATTTTGAACGAATAAAACCACAGGTTGAAACGTTGATTACATATTTTCTTCAATGTTCAAACATCAACGTCTTGATTTAATATTCATTAAAAAAAAGATTTTTGTTATATAATCAATTCTTGTATCTTTTAAAAGAGGTTTACAGGGTTTAAGAAACTATCTTGTCTTATTCTCTGTAATATTCAATGACTGACAAACAGTACGCTCTAGCAGCCATTATCCTACACATGGCATTTTCCTGCAAAAATATTCGTTTACAGTAGAATCGATCGTTTAAACTTAAGGAAAAAATCCCATTAGCGTCTCTTCAGATGACTCCTAGCAATTGAGACAAGCATAATAAAGTGTGCCATTCCCGATGACACCCTCGGGGGCACATTATCACACCTATTTGTTTTTCAAACTTTTCCTTCAAAATAAATTTATAAACTAAAGAATTACCATTGTATTTATTTGAACATCGAAAACTTGCCATTTCATTGCAAGATTGAGATGTTCCAAGGCAGTTTCCAGCCTGTGACGGTCAATGGGTGACCGACGGCACCCTCTAGAAGTCATTATCGTACATGTGGCATTTTATAATAAGAATTTGTTATTTCTTGAAATGTATGCCGGAAGGTGTCTTAGAGGCGGTAGATTGTGCCATGTTGTCGTCAATTCGTATGAATCATCAGAAGATACCTTACTTAGGGGTTTTCATTAATTTTAAACGATTGATTTTTGTGTAAACTGATATTTTTGCAGGAAAATGTCTGGAAATACTTTAGGTGTGATAGTGCACGCCAGAGGATGCCACATGCTAGCCATTGAGTACCACAGACTGGGAATCGACATTGAACATAGCCATCTAACAAATGAATGATAAGTTTCTGCTGTTCAAATTAAAAACAATTGTCATTTTTAGTTTATACAATTGTTTTTGAGGGGAAAAGGTTAAAATCCCTTAGCCATGATAATTAGTGCCAGAAGGGTACCATTTATCAGGCATAGATTACCACGGAGGTACCTGCATACAAAATCTTGGAATCGACGGAACTTGGAGTGGAATTGGCGGGATCGACACTGAGGAATTTGGGAGGGGGGAAGTCTTGGGACTGAAACTGACGCAACCAGAGCCTGATTTGGAATTGGGTTTCGGAGTGGGCATAGTGGGAACTGGAATAGGTTGAACCGATATGGATGCCAGTAGAATCGAAGATGCAACCGTTTTAATCACTTTACTGAAAAAATAAAAAAAAATTAGAAATCATGAAGGATGGCAGAGAGCCGGTCATAGTGTGGTACAAAGGTGTGAAATGACATGGTGTATCACATTGGGGTTGGATTGCAAATATATGGATCAATGGATTTAACGCATGATTTACTAACAAGAAAATATCTGGAAAATGTCTTAGGAATGATTGGGTGCCCTATGGTGCCAGAAGGCCCGCCCTTGTGTTGCACGGTAGTATGAATTGAGATGGTGTATTACGTTTGGGGGGGGGGGTGGATTGCAAAACATTAACCAATGGATTTAATGCGTGATTTTTAACAAGAAAGTATCTCTATAATGTCTTAGAAATGGTGAAGGGGTTGTAGAGGGTACCAGAGGGCTAGTCATAGTGTGGCACAGATTAGGAATTATTGGAAAACAATACCAACAAAAATAAAAGATGTATCTACTGGAATACTCAAACGTCAGGAAATGCTTTAATGATGATGATGGGTTCCGCAGGGTGCCACCATGTAGCCAACTTTTACAAATCTACTTTAAATGAGGAAAAGGCTTGATCAAGAAATTTTTTAAACTCTAAGTGGCGTGAACTGTCTTGGAATATCGCGTTTAACAATGAAATGCTAGGTTCCACCGATCAAATGAAAACAGGGCTCAATTTTGGATTTACAAGCTTATTTTTGTAAGTAAAATGTTGAAAATGCCTTAGGGATGATAACGGATGCCAGAGGGATACCATGGGGGTTAGCTACATAATACTGTGCTGGTGTGAACTGTTTTGGGGTTTCCACACAGGGGTTTGCTTACTCAAACACAACACAATGGAGTTAAAGCACAATTTTTTATCAAGAAAATCTAAAAATGGCTTATAAATAATGAGGGGTACTGGAGGGTATCAGGGTACTAGTCATAGTGTGGAACAGGTTAAGAATTGTCAGAAAATAATACCAACAAAAATAAAAAATATATCTATTGGGGTACTCAAACGTCAGAAAGCGCTTAAATGATGATGACGGGTGTTGCAGGGTGCCACCATGCAGCCAATTTTTACAAAACTAATGAAAATAAGTAGAAGGCTCGTTCAAGAAATGTTTTAAATTCTAAGTGGCACGAATTGCCTTAGACTATCACGTTCTAACAATGAAATGCTAAGTTCCGCTGCTCAAATAAAACCAGTGTTAAATTATATATTTGCAAAATTATTTCGTTGGGAAAAGGTTGAAAAAGCCTTACAGATGATGACAGATGCCACATGGATGCCACAGGGAGGGGCATTTGCATAATGCCAGGGTGGTTTGAAGTGTTTTGGGGGCGCCACGAAGGGGTTCGCTTACGAAAATATGAACCAATGGAGTTAAAGAATAATTTTTATCAACAAATTTGAAAATAGTTTAGAAATGATGATGGGTACTAGAGTGTGTTGTGTGTCAGATATTGCGTGTTACTGGCTGAATTATGACATGGAACATCTTAATCTAGCAATGAAATGGCAAGTTTTCGATGTCCAAAAAATGTGTCATATTCTAGTTTATACGTTTGTTTTTTATAGAAAAAGTTTGAAAAGCCCTAAAGTTTGATAATGTGCTTCCAGTGGCTGTCATCGGTGGAAGTACATTGTGCGACGCTGGCCTCAATTGGTAGGAGCCAACAGAAGAAACGTTAGTTGGGAATTTTTCATTAAATTTAAATGATCTATTCTAGTATAAACGAATCATTTTGGAGGAAAATGCCCCAAAAAGCCATGTGTGCAATAATGCCTGCTAGAGGGTGTCTTGTGCTAGCCATTAAGTGTCACAGGCTGGGAATTACCGTAAAACATCGCAATCTAGCAATGAAAAGGCAAGTTTCCACTGTTCAAATAAAAACAAGGGTCATTTTTAGTTTATAAATTTATTTTGAGTGAAAAGGGTTAAAAAATCCTTAGGTATGATAGTGTGTCCCCCAGAGAGTGTCATCATGGATAGTGCAGTGTTTCACGCTGACCCCAACTGCTAGGAGTCATCAAAAGAAACGCTAAAGGGATTTCTTCATTAAGTTTAAACGATTGACTCTAGTGTAATCGAATATTTTTGCAGGAAAATGCCCGGGAAAATACCAGTATTTTGTATGATAATGCCTGCTAAAGGGTGCCGTGTATTGGTCATTCAGTGTTACGGAGAATAAGACAAAAGTTTTTTTAAAAAATCCTGCATTTGTGCTTTCATTACGTTATTCTAAAAAAATCTTGCAAGTCACGTGAGATTACGTCATTCTCAATAAATTTAACAAATCATGCAATTTTTATGACGTAACATGCACCTGCATTTGTTAGAATACACTCCCTATTACGAACCATGCACTGCATCTCTTAGAAAACATTCCTTATGACGTAACATATACCTGTGTTTTGCCCTGAAAGAATCGTCGTTTAAACTTCCTCGTCATCTTAAACTATTAAGGAAGAAAAGAGTAGCGGCTATGGGTCATTTTAAATCCAAAGGGTGGTCACTACTGCTAGGACAACCTATGTTTGCTGTATCTGTTAGGCGCAGTCAAATTCAGTCAAAATAAGATACGTTTGGGACAAAATTTTATTTTTAGCCTTTGTGGCACTTGGCGAATACAGTACATTTTTTGTCCCAAACTAGCTAAAGGAACGACAAAACTCCTCTAAGTCAAGCCCTCATTTTTGTTCATAGATATAACTTAGGATAGCCAACCCAGGGCTTACGGAATGCATGTGGGCCGGCTTGAATTTTTTCCAGTCCGTGAGATTAATCCCCGTTTTACGAAATATAGCCCTTCATTTTTGCAGCCATTTATTAGCTTTTAAAACTACAGCTTTCAAACTTATAGTTTCAAAACTTTCTAAATTATAAGACAACATTAACTTCGACTCCAAACACATTTTGAAACTTTTGAACTTTTGAACATTTTGAACCTTTTAGACTTTTGGCGTGGTTTTTGGGATGTTTTTGCCTACTTACGTGACTAGTGTTAAGAAAAGTGTTAAATAATTTTTATTTTACCTTCAATAATTGATTGATTGTTTTCTTTTTCAGACTACATACACAGACAAAGGACCAAAGGTAAGACTTAAATTCATATGCTTTATTCCCTTGGATCTCTTATAACGCCTCAGAGGATCCTCATGAGTGAAAAACACTCTAAAGAAAAAAGAAAGGACTTCGGGGGAGGGATTTTTAAAAGACTCTATAAACAATTTCCTATTTTGACACATATGGTGTATATATTGTAATAATCTAGTAAAAATGTTCGATTCTATTTTAATGTGTGAGACGACGTGAATATCTTCTTTTTATACAAGAGCATAAAATTTAGATTAAAGTTTTTCGTTTGTTTTTCTTTCTTGCAGCCCGCGCGTCGACACTCCACCCGAGAGCTGTCGTTTACCCCCCCCCCCCTACGTCTGAGCCGGTTTTTACAGCAGAAGGAAGAGTTTTTCTTTGGGGGGATTTTCCGATTGAGTATGTTCCGTGGGGGTATTTTTCGAGAGGGGTTTGGGTAAACGCCCAGAGTCACTCCACCCATAGAAAAATATCAATTTCTCAGGAAAACGAAAAGCAATTTTTTCTTATTTTTCTTGTTTTTGAATAATTGTAAATAATATGTAATAGATATACACCAGCAAATAATAAATAATAGACCCCAAAAAGGGAGGGTGGTATATTTGACTCCTCTCCAAATTAGAAAAAGCGCAAATAAATACGTGCCTTTCGGTCATTTAATTATTAAACTTATAATACCGTTTCCATATTTTAGCCTCAAATCAGCTGGCACTTTGGCCCATTCTCTTCCGAAAAAACCGAGCAAGTTTTATAAAGGCTGAGCGGTTGTTTCGTTGTAAAATTTATAAATATCGTTCTAATTCAAAGACGACGTAAGAGGTATACCGTTTGTTATGTCTTTTAACAGAGTTTCCGGTATTTATTTACATAAAATAAATAATATTTATTTTCAAAAAGCTATCACCAGCTCTAATAGAGCCCATTTTACTTTATATGTCCAGTAAAAGAATGCAAAACAAGAAATCAACCAATACAGTAAGACAAAGGTGAATAAATCAATCAACCATAAAAAAGGTCATTAATAATTTATTAATGAAATCTAACATAAAAAAAAATTGTGTTCAAGAATTAGAATGAACTTTTGTACGATTAATTACAAAACCATAAAATATGAAGGGGGGGGGGTAAATAACACAAGCTAATAGTTTATGACAAGCAACTATTCGAAGCTAAAAAAAAAATCGCCTTTTAAATCAAATACTGTAAAAATCAAAACAACTGAAATCGAAACTCAAAACCATTAAGGATACGAGAAGAATCAGAAATATTAACGATCAAAGAAAGAATTGTACAAACGACTAGATTAAAAAAAAAAACGCTTAAATATGTATCACAAATGGGCAAAATCGAAAATGCAATGTTTTATGACATCTCTTGAAACGACTTAAAAACTGCTCAAGTATTTACAATCCCTTAACTTTGTTTCACAAAAATTGTCACATAAGTGGGCGACCACTCTTTCAGACTTCAGGGATTCCTTCCTGGTAAACTCTAAATTTGGTGCTTACGATCTTTTTAGACAAAGAAATTTGATAATTTATTTTCATTTCTAGCTCCTTTTGAGGCTTTATTTTTTGGACCTCAGCCACTTCAGTCTTTAAAATGCTTTAACCTGTTAGCTGTCAAGAATTTTAATAGGCTGACGCCTTGCTTCTGGCAGTTAGATACGACCAGAATATTACACAAAAATTATCATAGCTGTGACCCTTCATTTGATAACTGGAATTACACGCTAGACTAGTACCCTTAACTAGTTTCAAACCTTCTTTTAAACATTTGATCACACCGGGGACTTATTTAGGTTTGTATAATCCTCTGAAATCGAGCAGACGGAATGGAATTAATTAGCATAGAATTTATTAAAGATATGATTTAAAGATAAACCATTTTTGATTTAAGGTTTTAAAGACACTATGGGTAATGCATTAATAGAGTTGCACTCGGTAGACTATATGCTACATTCTGTGATCATTCTATCCTTTATCTTTCTGGTCTTTATCCCCTTCTAAAGAAAAAAAATTAATCAGATTCGGACTTTTTATTTCAGATATTGTAAATTTTTACTTTATCTCCCCCCTTGGTATAGCAATGGAAAGATAATTCGTAAGTTTGATGTCCCTGATATAAGTGCAAAGTTGGCCCTCCTGCATGGAAGGGTGTCGGAATCAGCTTTTTATCGTTTATCGTCTCATCATCCTTTGGTCCGTCTGTTCGGTTAATCTCGTTGTAGTGTAGTGTTTATTCTATTTGTAGTGTATTTTATTTGCAGTGTATTTCATTTTTTCTTTCTTTTTGTTACTCCACAAGTGCCATAACTTGTTATGATGTGGGTTATAAATAAATTGTTATTATTATTATTAATGGCAAAATGAGGTCTCTAGCTTATGTTGGGAGTGGGGTCCATCTTAATCTTTAACTACAGAGAGAGAACCTTTTTAGAAATTCTGTTTTTATATGACAAAAAAAAATCTTTTCCTGGATGATCTAATTTAAAGAAAAACCATTTTTAAGCATTAATTGACGAAATATTTGCGATGCAATTAAATACTTTATTGTAAAAAGTTCACTTAAAGCAAGTTTTGTTCATTCTCTAGAATTTATGTATCTTCTTATTGTGGTAATTTAAATGTTGAAATTATCCTTAAAAAGCAAGAATACTACTAACAACTGATACTACTAACAAATCACTGCAGCACCAAGCCGCCTGAGGCAACATAGCTACACACGATGCTCCTCCACCCCAATTTTCGGTCAACACTAGTGTCAGCTCCGACTTTTTCAAGTGGCCCATACTCTTTTAGCTATGCTTCATAACTGTAGTGACTTAAACTTTAAAATAGTGACTTTACAGCAGCGTTGAAGTATCTTATTTTTACATTCTTCATTTTATATATATTTAGGTTTCAACTTTCCACTCTTTAACTAGGTCAAGACGGGGAAATCCAATTTAAAATCCTCTTATTCCTTTCCTATTGAATATTTTTATTTTTAATTTTATGGTGACAAGACAATTTAAACAGGGCTGTATCCAGGATATCTGTTAGGGGAGTTACATAACAAATAAAAAAAAACGCATAAAAATGTGTTCTTATGCATTTTTATTACGTTTCTACGAGTCGGACAAAGATTTTGGGGGACGAGGTTCAACTCCCCAACCCCTCACCTGAATACAGCCTTGAATATTGTGTGTCATGTCTCGATTGAATCTTCACGTTTTAAAAAAGAATCCTAATAAAAGCTAAATCATCTAATAAATCTAAAGATGAAAAATCTTTTTATTTATAGTCGCATTTCACTTCTTTTTTTATTTTACCAATTGCAGTTAGAATTGTGATGAGTTCGTTCTGGTGGTGCTTTTGCTGTTTTATCTTTTTTTATTTTTTAATTCAGACTATTTCCGGTAAATGGTTTTTTGTCTAAGTTGTTTAAGCTTTTGTTCTCTATACTTTATCTGAATGATTTTTTTTCAGCCCGAAGCAGGAAAGTTCATTCATTTTGATCATCTCACTTTTTGGGTTGGAAATGCTCAGCAGGTAAGTTTTATTTAATTACACCCGATTTTTAAAGTCCTTCAAATTACTATCTTCATTGAACAGCTTTAAGAAGGTTTTCAGAAAGACGATGGCTAAATTTAGAGAAAAAAATAGAAAACTAATATTTTAAACCTTTAAGTAACAAGTTCTTGGCTATCAAAATAAATAATTGTTTAATAAATTAGATCACTAGTGAAATACAGCAGATTTTTTGCGTTTTGTGAGCCCAACTGTAAGCCAAACGAAAAGCAGGTCATCTTCGAATGGGGTTGGATGATTCTATATTGAACATTTAAAGGAAATTTATATGTTTGATATGAAATTTAAAATTTAGAAACAAATTTTATTTGTTATGAATTATGAGATGAAATATGAAATTTAAAAATTTGATTAACGGCTAGAAGTTGATAATAATGTAAATATATTTTGATATGTGTTTGTTTTTTATTTAATTTATTTTTTTTTTTTTTGCAGACGAACTAAGCCTAATCATTATTCTTTATGCAATGGATTAAGTGTCTAAGGAGGATTTTTTGAGAAGAAATAGACACACCCGTACATAAAAAATTTTCATTGGGGGATTAATCTTTTCCTTTAATTTTTGGCGCCAAAGATTATTTGTTGAATTGTGGTTCTAGTCCAATGTCTTCATCTATGCACTTAATTATGAAGTAATTTGTCATGGTTGCCATCTTACGCGCTCTCTATTTTCAATATGTATGGTTAATGCTGTCCCAGAGCGTTAGAGCGCGTTCTATGTTGCCTATTGCAATTAATTTTAGTTATTTCTAGCTTTCCAAGAATGTTTCAATTCAATAAATTGAACTTTCCAATTTTGCCGTGACAAAGAGCCCATTCTAATTTATTGCATTTAGTTTCCCCTTATCGTGTTTGATAACACGATAAGCTTCAGGAGATCTTTTGTAAGTGAGTAAAAAAATATCTGTTTATCTGAACAAGCTTATTAAGTAAAATTCATTTTTATATGTGGAAAGTCGGCTCACTTTACTTTTGTGTTTTATTTGGCTTTTAATGTTTTGGTTAAAAGTAAATTAACACTCTAAATTAATTTAGCTCTCCCATAGAGAACAGTCGTCGAATTAAATTATGTGGGAAATTGCCTGCTATTGTAACTTACGATTATATTGAACTTGCTATTACAATCGCAATTAGTTCGTGCTACTATATATAAAATGCAACTAAAATAAACATTTATTATCGTGGCCAAGTGTCTAGAATCATTAAAAGACAGTTTGATATTATGTGCTCGAAGAAGCGCAGTGCAATTGGAAAGACATAAATTGTCTCCATAAAGTCTCTTTTCACTTAAATAAAAAGTATTAAAAATGCAGTTAATGTGATGTTTTAGCCTAATTTATATTATTTCTTTATTGATCGTCAATGTTTTATTTACATTGAAACACTGTACTTCGTTTTCTCGCTGAACTTTTCCTATTCAGGCAATACCCAAATTACAACTGTGGATGTGGTCATCCTCGTTTTCTTTGAACTGGTCCCATGAAAGCTAAGCAGCTGTGAAATATGGCTAATGTTCTGGGATCAAAACTTGGAGTTTGTTCAAAAGTTTAGAGTTATTCAAGCAAAACTTAGAGTTTATATCATACACATACTGCTGAAACCTAGAGTTGTTTCTTTGAGGAATACCTCCCAGTTTTACTTATACGCACGAGGCTCTTAGCTAATGAAGGCCGGGGATCAGTTCATTCTTTGTGGGGGGGGTATGGGCAAAAGTCAATAGTTCTCCTTAGGCCAAGGATGATGAAAACATTGTTTTTCCATAATCCTTATAGAATATGCCCTTTTTCGCACCCATTCTATGACTTATTGAATAACTAATAGGTGGCCTGTGCCATACCCTCCAAAAAAAAAGCGGACGTCAGCATCTAAATTGATATGAAAAAATATGAAAAAAATGTAAGCAATTGCTACAAATTTTCCTTTGAAACTATCAATGAATATTTTGATTACTGCATGATTATTAAACCAAAATTATACTGTTGAAGCATGTGGTGGGATTGTTAAAAGAAAAAAAGTCAGGTAAATTTAAACGATTCCCGAATAATAAACTTATTCTTCCGTTATACCTCTATATATATATATATTTATTTTTCTAGGCTGCATCATATTACTGCACCAGATTTGGATTTGAGCATATTGCCTATAGTGGACTAGAAACAGGTTCACGCAAAGTTGTTTCTCATGTTGTAGGCCAGAACAAGGTAAAAATTATTTAAATATTATTAAAAATTATTAAGAAAATGCAAAAAATGTGTCAACTGCCACTGCCACTGATAGCTCATCTGAAGCCAGGTCATTTGAGGCCTACAGAGCTCTGTATGCTCCTCTTCCACCTTAATTCATTCTGAGCTTCACTCTTTCCTCTCTGTTTTCACCCAATTTTATGGTGTACTTATTTTCATTTGACCCTTGACGGATCGGCAAAATTGGTGGTTTTTGGCAACCTTCAACCGTAAAATGTTACCTTGTGTTCTTAACCCTTCTTCCATAATCCCCCTAGAAAGTGGGATCAAACTACATCCTTCCTACAATCTATTTACTTTACGGCTAATGTCTCAGGGCCATACATCAAGAGATTAAGAGCTGGGTGTAAGTGAGTGGTAGATGTAGCACGTTCTTTCCAGTAAGAAATGGAGTCAAGCAAGGCTGCTCAGTTGCTCCTGAGCTATTTAACTGTATTATAGATAATGCTATGACATGCACAACCCGGAAATTGAGCTTTGGACTCAAGTACGGGGATAGAGCTGTCACTGATTATGACTTTGCTGATGACATAGCACTAGTCACCAACTCCAAGTCACAGCTGCTCATGCCTCTAAACATGCTTCTGGAAGAAGCTGCCAGGACTGGGCTGTCCATTAAATGGAAGAAGACAAAAGTCATGGTATTGCAGCTAAAGTCTGATACCAACAATTCTAATTACTTGGTCGCCGGGAACCAACTCGAAGTGGTTGACCATTTCACTTATCTCGGTTCTATCATATCATTGGAAGGTTACATCGACCATGAAGTCTTTGGCCACGCGTCCAAGGCCTCTGACGTCTTGGGTAGACTGAGCCATGTTTGAAAGAAGCCAATGATCAAACGAGCCACCAAAATGAAGATACTTGGATGGTCAGTCTATTCAATCCTGCTGTACAGAGCTGAAACTTGGCTTGCAACTGCAGCTGTCCTGCGCCGTCACGACAATCTTCAATATATGTGGCTCCAGACAATCGAGGGAATCCGATGGACAGGCTTTTGTCATTAAAGGCCGCCTATGGATTATGACTTCCCAGTCAGCCTTGTCGCAACTGGTTACCGAGCGGACACTTTGCTGGTTCGGACGTCTTTTGCGACTGCCTGGCGACACTCCATCTCGGAGTGTTGACAATGTCGACTTTGCACCAACCAGTAGTGGCTGGAAACTTCAAAGGAAAACCCCAAGTTCCTGGGGAATTGCAGTCTCGGAAATTCCTGCACCGGGCTCGAATTTTTCTGTCCTATGCAAAGGTCCTTGCTGCAGACCACCTCACGTGGAAAAGTCTAACGACGCTCTAAGCACCACCCCGGCATAAGGATTAAGTAGGTTAACTAAGTAATGTCTGAAGCACAGTAAAATATACATTAATACAATCTATTGACGTATTTGCCTCTTACTTCATAAAAATAGTAAAATGCAAAACAATGGGCATTAATCTAAGGCAGTAAAAGAAAATTCTTAGATGAATTTCCTGGCTTTATATCCAATATGCTGAGGATATATTTGTCCTCAGCAAAGCACATTGAAAAATAAAATGACACAATAGAATATGATTAAAAACGTAAATTAAAACAGTCGATTAATCATTGCTTCCAGGGAGTTCATATCAGCTATTGGTTCTGTAATTTAATTTGTTAAATCATTTTCAGTTAAATTTGTGCATGAAGGTTTGAGTAAGTACTCCCCCAAATCACTCTGTAAAGAAATATTATTATATTTGCTTCATTTTAATTTATATTGCCTCAGTGTCAGACTGTCATCGACTGTTATTAAACTAAGACTCTTTCACTGTCGTAGAGTAATGCCCCATTGTTTTGAATTCTGCTGTTTTATGATGGAGATCATAAAGTGGTCTTCATCGTTACTTACCTGCTACTTTTTATATGCCTTTCCGAATTTCCGAAGTGGACAAAATCTAAATATTATTCTAAAAGGTGTTATAAGAAAAGAATGCAACTTTCAGCCAACCATCTAGGGCTAAACCGATGGCCGGTCGTCTGTGTTTTGTTTAGAGCTTTTAAAACAGCTCGTTATTCTAATTAAACAGCCCCTGTGTTTCAAGAGTCATTCTCAAATGATTGGAACAAAAAGTCAAACTTTAGCGTAAAGGGCGAGGTATTAAGGAGGGGGCAACCCCCCTGATATATGTAATAATTTCTTTCAGTTGAAAAAACTTGTTTTTTCATTTAATTAAATTCAATATCCCTTCATAAGACTTTTACTTTTAATACACTAAATCAGTAATCGTTTATTAATTTAGATAGTTCACAATAATAGATATGTGAGATGATGCCTCAAGTAGCTTAGTGATGCAGAGAATTATTAGCAGTAGTAGTAGTAGTAGCAATAATTTGTTCATCATCATTTTTAGCTCAAGATAATTGATCCTTCATTGCTTTTATGTTTTATATATTTGCAGATTAGATTTGTATTCAAAAGTGCATACGAGCCGGACGACTCAGTTATGGGAACTCATCTAGTGAAGCATGGAGATGGTGTTAAAGATATTGCTTTTACGGTTGAAGATCTTGATGCCATAGTTGCTGTTGCCAAGGAGCGTGGTGCAACCATCGTCAGAGACATTTGGGAAGAAACAGACGAATCTGGAACTGTTCGGTTTGCGACTGTACAAACTGTAAGTGGTTCTTTAACCCTAAGATCTTACGCCTTTTTTAACACAAACTTGCACATTTTAAAGAAATATTGCAAAATTTCTCTTGCATTCATTATATTTTTTCCTTTTTTTGCCTTATGGCCAATGTCAGGGGTGTTTCTATGCAAGCAAAAAACAAAATCGAAGCCCAAATACGTATGTACTCTGCTAGGTATGATTTTTAAATGATGGCGAGATGCACCTCGGTGCCATTTATTCCTCCACTTTGCGGAACCCCACAGTCTCTCTACTTTTTGGGTAGATGCGCCGGTTTCTGGGTCGAGATAATTCTTTGTGTGGTTCACAGTCATATGTGTGAAACCTGCTTGTTCCAGCTCAGGTGTTTTGTAGCCCCTCCAACAATCTGAAATGATTGCTGATTCTGGCTGTTTCCTATCAACACAGATCGCAAACTGAATCAATTTCACCCCCAGGTCTGAAAACAAACGGTTATTTCATTAGCATTAACCAAACTTAACTATATATATATATATATATATATATATATATATATATATATATATATATATATATATATATATATATATATATATATATATATATATATATACGTTTAACAAATGAAATTAGTTTTCCAAAATGACGTCTGAATGAAGATTCTCAGCATTCTTGTCCAATTGTCATCTTACATCAGGAAATAATTATGTTTTTTGGTGGCCCTAAAAGATATTATTCATGCGATATTTATGTTGGCTTCAGTCTGCATTAATTAAGATTGCCCTAACGGAATGTTTATCGCCATCTACGTCCTTTTCCAATCTATAGCTACATTTAACATTTTATTTCAGTATGGTGATACGACTCACACACTTGTGGAGAGAGGTGCCTATAACGGCCTATTTTTACCTGGCTACAAGAAACCTCTTTATGAAGACAAGCTCCTTAAAAAATTACCGGCTTGCCACCTGGACTTTATCGACCATGTTGTGGGCAACCAGCCTGACCTTCAAATGGAAGACGTTGCTGAATGGTATTTTTTTTTTCTTACTTACCGTTAAATAATTTTTTGTGGCTCATATTGAGCGTCAAAAGTTTAATTAGAAAATATTCTGTTGAATGGAATCAAATTGCATGCTAAGAAATTTGATATTTATAAAATAGTTCAACAGCATCGGAGCGTCAAATTCCTCTAAATTGTGTACACTTCTCTAACCAAAGTTGTGTTTACAGGAACCGAATTTGAAGCGTGTTTTGAGTGGTTTCGACAAAAATTGTTTCCAGGCTCTCCGTGTTCAACCCAGCAAAATTTTAAAGAGTTTTCATCTTACGGGTTCTAAGCGTGTTGGACACGACTTCCTCAAAATTGTAATGCACCAGAAGAGCAAAGTTAAACACGGGTTCTGAGAAGACATTCGCCCGTGTTGAACACGGCACTCAAAATGATAATCTACACAACCCGTGTTAAACTTCTTGCTGGATGTGGGTAGCCTGAAAAGAAGGTTCAATGTATTTCATCCTAGTGTTGAATCCAAGAACAGTATCAAAATGATTTGTCTTCTCTCAATCCAGGATAAGTCACAATAAAAATACATTCTCCATGTAAATTACCGAACAAATGTACGTAAGATTTTGCGTTTCTGGACAAAATATAAGACACATCCGAACTCCTATAAAAAAATGCTGGAATTCGCCCTCTATTTTCTATTGTTACTTGTTTTTGTTTTTTTTTTGTTTTTTCTCACAAAGTAGCAGAATTCATGAATTCACAAGAGCTAAGAAATCCATAAATTGTAGTGCCTAAAGAAAACTGTGTATCTTACACCTACTTAGAAAATGCGTTAGAAAACTAGAATACCTCTTTCCTCTAGCTCGAGGCTTGTGTATCGTTGTTTTGCGTATTACATACCAAACTGAAACCCAACAATTCAGCTACGCAAAGTACTTTTTGAGTTTTCATTCCATGTTTAAACCTTCAAAGGAAACGAGAGTTATTTTTCCAAAAAGCATAACAACCTTATTTTTGCCCTTTTGTTCAATTATTAAGTAAATTTTGAGTAATTATTTAAGTAAACCACCAGGAAGCAGAAGGGCTGTTCATGCTGCTAAACTTATCCTAAAAAGAAACTGGAATCAGAATAATGTCATGGTTTTGATCAAAAGCAGAAAGCTTTTGCTTTCTTTTACCACTTCAATGTAAATTGAATTTTTTTTAGTAAGAACAATATGAAGGGAGGTTCTAGTTTATGACATTGCAAATCCGAGCTGTGACCCCATCAAAGCCGGTGTCTCATTACAGATGCAAACGTCAATAGTAATAGTACTGCTTTTACGACATGCTTATCTACTATCTACTCCTCCAACCAAATCATCACCAATATGATTACACACGATGAGCTTAAAAATATTTGAACATTCTTCATTGTATTGATGCAATGTCTCTCTGTAGAACTGTAAGGCCTTGCTGGATTTACTGTTTAGCCAAGTTTATTTATCAGATTGTAAGTCTCACGAAAAGTTTTGAGCCTGGCTTGCATTCTTGCAGACGACTTTTTGTGTCGGCCCCGAATAGATTGACGTACTGCATATTTATATATAACAACGATATCTTCTACATCCTTCTTTTTATTTTTTTTAATATATAAAAAATTAAACCGTAATTAAATATGAGAAGTGCCTTTGTTGTCAAACACCTTTGGTCCTTAGTTGTATAGATTATGAGCAAGCGTTCGATTCTGTTGATAGAACCAAAGGTCTTATCCTTATATGATGTACCAGACAAATAAATTAAATTTATTTATGCTATTTACGAGAATAATACTACTGTGGTTAAGGTCGGAAATGAGGTTAGCAGCTGGCTTTGTATTAAATCAGGAGTTAAGTAAGGTTGCGTTCTATCCCTATTTATATGGTGTTTTTGATTGACTTTGTCTTAAGGAGCAAAGGAAAGCAAAGGCTCTGGAGCAAAGGCTAAACAGAAAGCAGGTCGCCCTCGTCTGGGGTGGGAGGATATCATAAATAAAGATTTAAATGAAATGGGAACTTCTTCGGAGGATGGAAAGAGGGAGGCCTTGAATAGATTGGGTTGGAGGAGGAGCGTCGGTAACTCTGTTGGCCTCACGCGGCTTGGTGCTGCGGTGAGTTATTAATAGTAGTAGTAGCAATAATTAAATATTAAACTATAGATTCATAATTACATCTGATATTTCTTTGAATTTTGTTTCTCTATTTTAGGTATATAAGGAATTTGCAGTTTCACCGATTTTGGTCTGTTGATGACAGCCAAATTCATACTAAATATTCGGCACTACGATCCATCGTTATTACCAACTATGAAGAAACCATCAAAGTAAGTTTGCCTGCTTTTAATCTGTTTTACTTGATTTTTCATGCAGCATTAGCTTTCACGGAAAAAACAAGCATTTAAAGACAAAGCAAAAGTTCGCGTGCAAAATTGGCCTTAAAGATGTTACACCCTTTAGCGAACAACTGTTTACTCACGATCGATTAAGTTCACAATATGACCAAAGGAGAAAAGTGTTAAAGTATGTAATTTGAAAGATCTCACTTACGCTAGTCATCCAGGAAGAATCAAGTTTTCTGATGAAAAATCATAGAATGTGTCTTTGAGTACGACGAGTCATTAAGTAAATCTGAGCATGGTCTAGGACAAATTGGCCTCTAAAGCGGTTATTGATGGTCCAATGGCCAATTTTTTGATAATTTATCTAAGGAATTTAATATCACATTGTCCACAGTAGCAGAATTTTAATAGAGAGCCATGTATTTGCCCTACTTTTTTTTTTCGGGATTGATTACAGAGAACAGTTGTTCATTGTACGAGGGTTATTTGATCACGAATGTTGAAAGATAGTACTTTTTTTGTCATAAAACTGTTTTTAAGGTGTTAAAGCGCTATTTTTTTTTTTCTTTTTTGATATTTTCTTCGCTGCTTTTGTGTTCTTGGTACTATGCATGGGACTAATCTGTAAGAAAAACCAATGTTTTATTAAATTACCTCAAAATTCAAGTGCCACTTTGCCTGATCAGATTTACCCCAAGGATCCTGATTTGCACAGGGGCCAGCAGTCTCAATGCACTAGTGACAATAGTAGTGGCGATGATGAGGCTGGTGTATGGATTGAACTAGGATCCGTACTGATCCATACCGTGCACGTACTGAAGTGAGGAAGAATCACCATTTGAAGCTGTATCAGGAATTATGCCTATTATTTCGGTTAATCTTAATGGTAAAAGTTTATTGCGAACACGATTGTATCGAAACTAAAAAAAAAGCATGAAACCCTTCAAAAATGATGTTGGATCAAAACAAAGACTGCACCATTGAAGCTGAAAATCCTGTAAGCCACAAGGGAAATCTTTTGCATGCGAAGCAGCGGTGTGTCTACTTTTTTTCTTGTTTTTTCAACGATCGAACAGTTCGTGGTAACAAACTGTAGTAAGGAGCGACCCGGCTCAACAGTAACCGAAACTCTAAAAAAAGTTTGATACCAATAGTTACATAAAAAAAATCGCTTTTTAATGCTGATTTTAAATATATAAGTTTCATCAAGATTAGTCTTACCCATCAAAAAATTTGCCTAAGAGTCATACAATCTTAACAAAAGTCACACCATCAGATCCAGCGTATCAGAGAACCCTATTGTAGGAGTTTCAAGCTCCTATCTACAAAAATGTTGAATTTCACATTTTTTGCCAGAATACAGATCACGGATGCGTTTTTTTTTTTCCAGGGTTTATCGTATTGACTCAGTGGTCCTAGAATGTCGCGAGAGGTCATTTTAACGGAAATCAAAAGTTCTAGTGCCCTTTTTAAGTGACCAAAAATTGGAGGGCACCCTGGTCCCCTCCCACGCTCATTTTCCCCCAAAGTCATGGAATCAGAATTCTGAGATAACCATTTTATTCACCATAGTAAAAAAACTATTAACTATGTCTTTGAGGACGACTTACTCCCCCACAGTCCCCGTGGGAGGGGCTGCAAGTTACAAACTTTGACTTGTGTTTACATATAGTAATGGTTATTGGGAAGTGTACAGGCATTTTCAGGGGGATTGTTTTGGTTTGGGGGGTGGGGAAGTTGAGCGGGGGTTGCGTGGGAGGATCTTTCCATTTAGGAATTTACCATGGGGGAAAATAATTTCAATGAAGGGGGCGAAGGGTTTTCAATCATTATTTAAAAAAACAATTAAAAAATAAATATGAAAAGTTTTTTTCTACTGAAAGTAAGGAGTAGCACTAAAACTTAAAACGAACAGAAATTATTACGCATATGAGGGGCTTATTCCTCGTAATACCTCACTCTTTAAGCTAAAGTATTTTTAGTAATTTCAACTATTTATTCTAAAGTCTTTGTGATTCAGGGGTCACTCTTAAGGAATTGGCACAAAATTTAAGCTTTAGTGTAAAGGGCGAGGTATTGAAGAGGGGTGAACCCCTCATATACGCAATAAAAACATACGAATACAGAAGTTCGTTACGTAAGTTAATTCGTAAGCTACGTATATTTTTTACTAATGAAAACGTTCGTAAAAAATTAAAAGTTCTAGTTGCCTTTTTAAGTAATCAAACAATTGGAGGGCAACTAGGCCTCCTCCCTCGCTCCTTTTTTTCTCAAAATCCTCTGATTAAAACTATGAGAAAGCTATTTAGCCCAAAAAATAAATATGCAAATTTTGTTTTAATTATTTATCCGCGGAGAGCCAAGATCAAAACATGCATTAATTCAAAAACGTCCAGAAATTCAATAAAAAAAACAAGTTTTTTTTTTAACTGAAAGTAAGGAGCGACATTAAAACTTAAAACGAACAGAAATAACTCCGTATATAAAAGGGGCTTTTCATCCTCAACGCCCCGCTCTTTACGCTAAAGTTTTTACTTTTTTAAAAAGTAGAGTTAAGAGAAAGAGTCAAACTTTAGCGTAAAGAGCGGGGCGTCGAGGAGGAAAAGCCCCTTTCATATACGGAGTAATTTCTGTTCGTTTTAAAATTTAATGTCACTCGTTACTTTCAGTTAAAAAAACTTTTTTTTTTATTTAATAACATAAATAATAATGATCGTACATGCCCGGTTTTCAAGGAAAGGCTCATATTTTAGTTTCTTGTAATGCTTCTATTCCATGATGTACCTAGTTTTAAAATAGCAGAGAAATTTGATTATTCTAACTTAGTGTGGTTAAGAATTCCATTCATTGTTCTAGATGCCAATTAATGAGCCTGCTAATGGTCTGAAGCGAAGCCAAATTCAGGAGTATGTCGATTATTATGGAGGTGGAGGAGTCCAACACATCGCTTTGAATACTCAAGATATTATCACTGCTGTAAGTATGTGTTCTGTACTGTACGCTAGAATCTCCCCCCTCCTGTCTTTCCTACAAAGCTAAAATGGTAGTAGTAACAACATTCAGGGGTATAAAAAAGTTATTTTGTATTGATAATTTATCTGTATAGACGTTTTTTTTTTATTCTGAGCTGAGAAATAGCTATATTCAGATCAGCTTGCCTGTTGTAGTGCCATCTACCAACTCGTTTTCGAAACTACGAACGTCCGAAGAGTAAGAAAAATGGATTTGAGAGGAAATTTTGTCGCTTTAGTATTGGTTCAACAGAAATCTGATATCCAGTAGAATTAGATTTAAACAATTTTAACTATTAAAATATGGATTTCAACTATACTTGTATGTTAATTAGATTCAACCTAACATTATCTAAAATGAGACAAATTCTTTTACTTTAAAGTAATTTTTATTAATGAAAAATGGTTAGTTTTAGTGTGGGATAGAGTTAGTTTTTACATAATTTAAGAATTGAAAATATAGTGAAAACATGCATAGTATTTTAAACAAAGCAGTGGACAAACAAAAAAAGCAAAAAAACGTATTTTTCCGTTGATTGATGCTTCCGGACGTGAAGTCGAAAATATTCAAGATTTCTTTGTAATTTAAAGTTGTTTTGTTTTTTTTTGCCAATCTGTTTGTCCACTGATTTGTTTAAAATATTATACCCCTTTTCTCTATATTTTTCATTATTAAATTCTGTAAATGGAAAGGCTAGTTTTGCTTTATACTAGGCTATAGCTTTAAGATAAGAAAAAACCGTTCTGTCGTTATAGGGGGCCCTAGAACCCTTTTAGATCTGGAACTCTATAATCGTCTAGGCAAAGACGGTGTTCTGTTTTTGTTTCGGCCCCATTTAGTTTTTTTTTCTAGACCACACTGACCTTCCATGACAAAGACTAAATAACCAAAGAATAAAAAAAAACGAGAACGAGTTTTTAAAAGGCCAACGGAAATACTGGACGAAACAACACGAATTGTTCGGAAGGACAACCGCTTCCCTTCTTCAGCGGTACATTAGACAGTCTGAAAGGAAACATGTCCACACTTTCTGAATGTAAATGCGAAGGTAAATGTGAATTCGTCTGGTTAAACGAAAATAAAATGACAAGAACAAATGACGCAGAAATAAAAAAGAATATGAAATAAAAACCCAAATTGGAAGAATTAGAAAGCCCAACTACGCAAAAAAAAATAATGAAGATCGAATCAGAACTAACAGAATTAAAAACTTTAAAAGCAAAAAAACTCAAAAGTGAGCCACTCACCAATATCCACGACTAACAATGGACAGTGTTCGCAGTAGATAGTAAACAATTTTTTTTTTCAATTATTCAACAATTTTTAGATTCAATAGCCTTTCTGTCATTCTGGACTGGTATTAAATCACTTTAGGTTTGATTTCTGTGTATTTGTGTTTATTAGAAAAGTGACGATCTACTTCAATGATCATTTCCGCAACTACCATACCAAATATGAGCATTTTTACTTTAAAATCAATATTTTGAGAATAAAATGCTTCTTCACTGATACTCCTTCTCTTCTTACTAATGCTGAATCTAGAATTTCGGAAGGAAGTGGCTAGTAAGGTGTAGCGACCTTTATCAACTTAACAGATTCGCAGGCTTAAGTCTTAACGAAGTTTTTTTTGAGTACATATACATAAATTCAGATCAACCCGTAGGGGTGGGAGCCATAAATATTTGTTTCATTAATGATAAACCCTCACAAAATTTCGTAACCCAGAGCATAAACAGCTAAAAAACGACATAATCATTATGAATTAGCCCAACATATTTCAGTACGTAATCTAGCTATTAATGGGGTAACTTTCAAAATAAAAAAAAAAAAAATATCAAAATACTAGGAGCCATCTCAAGGATAAAAGGATTTAAATTGTTAAGAATTAATGAAATAAATCCAAAGCCAAACGTCATTAGGAAAAGCTAGAAAATTAGGTAAGTGCTCATTTGTATCAAAGCAGCTCTTCATAAATAAAGGGCTCTGAAAAACAACTCTCTTTAAAATACAGTTTTAAGGAAAACTTTTAAGGAACTCAAATTTTAAGGAAACTTAAGGAACACTTAATAATTTTAAGGAAACTTAAAAACAACTGATTTTTTCCAGTAAAATTGAGTTTATTTATGACATGTATACTAAGTTGGTTTGCCCGGCAATGGTATTATTATATCAAACAACAGCAGTAAGCCGTGGCTTGACACTGCAAATGAATGGAATGTGTCATTCTCTTAAATTGTTTTAAGTTGACCGAAGAGTATATCTTTGAATAAACTCACTATTCTATTCCATATTTTTCTTGAAATGAATGGCTTAATGCATTTAATATTTTAGATTCGAAACCTGAGGGAACGTGGATCACAATTTTTATCTGTTCCTGACACTTACTACGATCAACTAAAGGAGCGTCTTGCGAATTCAAAAGTAAAGGTTGCCGAGGACCTAGAAACTCTTCGAGTATGTTTTTTTTTATTATTAATATATTTTAGCTGAAATTTAGACCTTTCAAAGAGTATTGTTCAGTTTAAAAACACACATGACGAACATTGGGGCTCTTAAGCAATGCAAACAATTAGAATAAGTACCCAAATTTGGGCTATTATTTGGCTAGTAGAATAAGTTTTCTAAGCATTTTCTCAACTATTTTTTCTTCTTATCTACACTTTGCAATCCACTAAAAGCTCCTCATATACTTTCCTACCAAATTTTACAACTGAACTAATGAGCCCAGAGGCATAATTTTCTATTGAGCAGGGTGAAAACTGCCCATCCTAGACCTAGGTTTTCCCCTTCCATACCGTAGTTTCCCCCCGCCCCTAGCTGAAATTTAGTTTATTCAAAAATCTTGTCAAAACTGAGATAAGCCTGCATAATTCAAGCATTACAGAAACGGGTCAGTTTTCTTCAGTATATCATCACCTTTATGGTAGCTAATATTTCAGTTTTAACTGTAATTTTCACTTTATTTGAGAAAATTGGCTCCATATAACCCCCCCTTACCTTCCCCCCCCCCTCCCTCGCCTAGGATTTTGACGGAATTACGTCGTTGAATGAACCCATGGATCAATCCACATTCCTTCCTTTTAACCTATTTACCCATGTACACATACGTGCAACTTATCAAAGAGGTGTTGCTGTTCATCAATGGTCAGCCTTTGTCCACTCATTGACTGAACTGGAATCTTCTTTTTTACTGCAATAAAAAACAGAGCAAAAATCGCAAATAGTTCAGAACTAGATTTAGTTGGTAAAAAGTTGCCTCGTTGTCTCTATCTCAGCGTATGACATCGCTCTCACGTTTTCTCTCTCTCTCTCTCTTTCCTGCTCCCTGTCTCTTCTTCCATCACTCTTTCTTTGATAGATACATCATTAAGGATTTTTCCAAATATTCAAGTATAAGATTCAGCTATTTTTAACATGTTTTACCGACATTTGAAGGGATATCTTCTGACACAAGAAGGAAGTGCCTTTAATCCCTATGGTAAAATTATCATTGCGATATTACCCTACGTTATTGTCTGAGTTTATAAGAAAAAAAGAAAAAGAAATATAAACGTAGTTGTGAATAAGATCCATGAAATATTCACTCGAAGATTTAGTTTTATTTGCAGTGTTATAGTTTCCCTTTAAGTTAGCAACAAGATGAACCTAATAAAAAGTATAATTGTCGTCGTGAAGATGTTTAGATTCACCCATTGAAATTCTCTTATCCCACAGCCTATAAACTGAAATAGTATCTTCTAATTTTAAGTTTTAGGTTAATTGTGTCGAACGAAAGCATTTTGTAATTTGGCTCATTGAGTGGAACTTAGCCAATTTAATTGAATTTTTAATTATCCATTTTTTAGGAATTGAAGATATTAATTGACTATGATGACGAGGGGTATTTACTACAGATTTTCACAAAGCCTGTTCAAGATAGGCCAACAGTATTCTTAGAGGTGATTCAAAGAAGAAATCACTACGTAAGTACTTTTAGTCAACCTTAGCAGAAGTACTTACTAAAGTGGAATCCAAAATTGAAGAAAAACTCTTCAGTATTATGACTCCAGAAAAACTGGGAGGACACCTACCCCCACATCCATATATATATATATATATATATATATATATATATATATATATATATATATATATATATATATATATATATATATATATATATATATATATAAAAATAAGTTGTCTGTGTGTGTGTGTGTGTGTGGTTGTGTGTGTCGAGTGACGTCATGTTTGTGTGTCGACTGACGTCATGTTTGTCGACTGACGTCATTATAAGGATTGAGCTGTATGCGTCATGAAGTTGTTTGTCGACTGACGTCATGTTTGTCAACTGATGAAATTACATACCGGGACACAAATGACGACCGGGACACAGGGAATATAAGTGACGACCGGGAACCTCAAAGAGTAATTACAGACTGGGACACCCGTACACAAATCACGACCTGGACACAGGGAATATAAATGAAGACCGGGACACAGGGACACAACTACAACGGGGACACCGGGGGCACAGGCGGGATATATAAATGATGACCGGGACACAGGGATTGTTCGAATAGAAATTACAGACCGGGACACCGGGACACAAATGACGACCGGGACACAGGGAATATAAATGACGACCGGGACACTCAAAGAGAAATTACAAACTGGGACACCAGGACACAAATGACGACCGGGACACAGGGAATATAAATGACGACCGGGACACAGGGACGCATCATTAGAATAATGAGGTATAGATCTGAATACGGATTGTTTTTCTCATGGACAATTATATGTTGCATGTTCAAGAGTCAGTAAACCTGACAATCTATTTATATGCACAGATAATGGGACAGCGAAGAATGTTGTATATTCGCATGTTTTACGTAGTTTAAAACATATATATATATATATATATATATATATATATATATATATATATATATATATATATATATATATATATATATATATATATATATATATATATATATATATATATATATATATATATATATATATATATATCTATCTCTATTCACAGGTGGGACACAGGGACACAACTACAATGGCGCGTAACTACTATGGCGCGTAACGACTTACGCGCGCGGGGGGGCTTGGGGGGGCGCGAAGCGCCCTACCAACTGGGTGTTGGTGGGTACCCCAACAGCTAGTATATATATATATATATATATATATATATATATATATATATATATATATATATATATATATATATATATATATATATATATATATATGTGTGTGTGTGTGTGTGTGTGTATATATAAGTTCCCAGAGTAATTCGAATAGACGTATTATAATATTACACAATATAGGCATGAAGTTTGAGACTTTCCATTTGAAAATTCTTACGAGCCATGTCACTGAGGAAAATGAGCTAAGTTTTGGCTGGTTGCTGAGACTTAATTTGTGATATCCGTGGTTTGGTACTTTTGATTAATCATTGTAAGTTAGGTTCTTTTCTGTAGATCTTTAGTTTTTTTCTGAATATGTTAAAAAGTACGAAATTATGGGCACAGTTACAGCCGGGCGTGTAGCTAAGGTTGGTCAGTCTCATGTTGTGGGTAAGAAGATTGAATCATAAAAGGCTAGTAAATCAGATATAAGTTCCGTTTTCCGTGTGTAAAATACCATTTCACTATAAATTCTATAAGGTGGAGTATTTTTAAGTTTGTGAAGTTTTCATTATTTCGATCTTGACTTTTTTCCATTCCCATTAGCTAGTTATGTTAACAAAGCCGTATCCAGGATTTTTGCTCGATGGGGCGCTACTTTTTGGGGAGGGTTTCACAAAAATTACATCAAAAATTTGTTTATATCCATTTTTTATGTTTTATGAATAAAAAAAAAAAATTTGTAGGGTAGGGGTCACCCCGACCCTAGCCCTCTTGGATATGGCCTTGGACGTGGCGTTGGCGTAGAATTAAAATCAGCCTCCCGCGAGGATCCCTAGTGATCTTAGAGAGAGATATTTAAATCAGTAGTATATCACATATGGTAAGAATTTAAACCAAATCTAGTCTTCGTATTGCTTTCGAAGGATTTTACTTCGAGTATTTTTCGTTATTTGCAAGCATTTCAAGTTCCAGATTCTTATTCAATCAAGCAATGAAACTGCTACGTAAAAGTCGGAACAGATCAGTAACAATGTATCGCGCGCAGTAAAAACCGTAAAAAGTTTTTATTTTACCTATTAGGGACAGATAAGAACAGATAATAAGAATTATTATCTGTCCTAATAAGAATTAGGAACAGATAATCGTTTTTTCTTAGAACTAATTTAGATTCTTAGGTTCAAATTCTGTAGTTTGATTCATAGCTGGAGCAAGATCAATACCACAGAACTATTATTTCCCTGTAAAAAAAAGGTAATTAAAGTGTGTTAAACTTAAATGGCAGAACTTTTGTTTGAAACGTAAACCCATGTGCTCATAATTTTTAAAAACAATCTTTATAAATACACAGATGCAATACTTATCAAATTAAAGTAGCCAAAAAATTTAGTAATTATTTAAATCAATAAACAGAATAAAAACTATTTTCAAATGAAAGTAAAGAGTGATTTTTAGGCTTAAACAGCAAATAAATTATCAGAGGCAACGCTATAGCGTCCCATCTGATAAATAATATTTAATATAAAATAATATTTAATATAATTTTTAATTATGTTAAAAATGTTGTAATTTGTACTTATTATAATATTAAAAATAAAAATAAAAATTACAGTAAAATTAGATTTTGGACTGATTACCTTTCAGCAATTAATATCATTTTATATCAAATATCCAATCTAATTGTATTAGTTCTTTCCCAGACTGTTCAAGACAAATGTAGTTTCAATACAAACAAGAGTTTGGATACTGCCCCCTTCCCTAACTGTAAACGTCGAAGGCCTTCTGCTTCATTGGCGCTTCATCTAAAACGAATTATATTACAAATTTTTTTTTCCAGTTTTATTTTTAACAGCATTGAAAATGAAAATAAAAATTGTAGTAAAATAAAATCTTGAACAGATGAGCTTTCAACAATTAATATCTCTATATATTAAATATTTAGTTTGATTTTATTAGTTTTTGCCAAGACCGTTCAAGGCACATATAGTTTTCAATAAAGCGCCAATAACGCAGTAGGTTTTAGTCTTTTACAGTTACGAAGGACACAGTATCCAAACTCTTGTTGGTAGTGATTTTTGTTCGTTTTAAGCTTGATTTGCATATTCAGTTTAAGTTTTATTCGTTTTGAGATTTATTTATTCATTTATATTAGTACCTATTGGATATTTGCTTGCTATGATCGTTTATTCTGTTTATGTTCGTTTAAGCTTCATCTCCATTATAATTTAAACTTCGCTCGTTTTAGGATTTATTTATTGATTTACATTAGTACCTGTTATATGATTTTGCTATGATTGTTTATTTAATTTCAGTTCGTTTATTCTTTAATAGTAATTTCTAGTCATTTTAAGTTTGATTTATTGTAGGTTTTTATTTCCTCTGATATTAAGTTTAATATGGCCTCTACTTTTCTTTGAAAGTTTCTTTTTCGGAATTTTTTTTTTTTTATAAATCCTAAATATGTGGGGAGCTGCCAACCTCTCAATCCTGGCTCTTTACGCGTGAGTTTGAGAATAGTTCTTATGGGAGCAGCAGAGCACAGCAGATTGAAAATTTTTTATTTACCTGTTGCCTTCGGTTATTGTTCCTTTTTTAACCAATCTTTGCAATGATAAAAAAAAACGTAGAGTAAAAAAAACTAACAAAAAAGAAAAATAACTTACGATTGAAGATACCTGATAAGGCCATGCGGAGAATCAAGTATATCTTGTTACAAGAAACAAGTACAGAAACAAGTTACAAGAAACTTGTTACAGAAACAAGTACAGAAACAAGTGGCATTTGGAAACTTTCTGTGTGGTACTTCCAATTTTACTACAATATTAGGGACAAGAAATTTTTTAATAAGAACCTGTTTTTTGCCCAAGGGGGAAGAAACAACAAGTATTTGCGAAATCTAAAATAACTGATCCGGATTCTTTTTAATTCATTTTTGTTAAGAAGGGGGAAAATTCCAGAAGCAAAAAGAATTAGATGGTCACAAAAAGTTGAATAGAGCTTGGTCAACGCAATTTTATTATACAAAATTAAATAAAAAAAAAAACAAGTTTTTTGAAATGACAGTAAGGAGCGACATTAAAACTTAAAACGAACAGAAATTACTCGGTATATGAAAGGGGCTTTTCCTCCTCGACACCCCGCTCTTTACGCTAAAGTTTTTTATTGTTTTAAAAAGTGGAGTTGCGAGAAAGAATCAAACTTTAGCGCAAGGAGCGGGGTGTCGAGGAGGAAAAGCCCCTTTCATATACGGAGTAGTTTCTTTTCGTTTTAAGTTTTAATGTCGCTCCTTACTTTCATTTAAAAAAACTTGTCTTTTTTTATTTAATTTCTGAAAGTTTTTTGAATTAATGCATGTCTTATTTTGGCTCTCCGTACATAAATTGTTAAAATGAAATTTGTATATTAATTCTTTTTTGGCTAAATGGCTTTCTCTTAGTTTTGATCAGACGATTTTGAGAAATAAGGGATGGGGAAGGAGGCCTAGTTGCCCTCCAATTTTTCGGTGACTTAAAAAGGCAACTGGAACTTTTAATTCTTAACGAACGTTTTTTATTAGTAAAAAATATACGTAACTTAAGAATTAACTTACGTAACAAACTTTTATATTCTTGTATTTTTGATTATATATATGAGGGGGTTTGTCCCCTCGTTAATACCTCGCTTCTCACATTAAATCTTAAATTTTGTCCCAATTCTTTAAGAATGACCCCTGAATCAGAAAGGCCGTAGAATAAATAGTTTAAATTACTAAAAATAATTTAGCATAAAGAGCGAAGTATTTATCTCCTTCTAAATACCTCGCTCTTTATGCTAAAGTATTTTTAGAACCCCTCATATGCGTAATAATCTCGGTTTGTTTTAAGTTTTAATGCTTCTACTTATTTTCAATTGAAAAAACTTTTTCATGTTTATATTTTCATTGTTTTTTTTTAATAGTAATGCTAGAAAATCCTGCGCCCTTTTCATTGAATTTATCTTCCCCCATGAAATATTTATCCAAGGAAAGATCTTCCCATATAGCCCCCTCCCCTGAACCCCACACCCAAACAAAAAAATCCCCCTGAAAACGTCGATACACTTCCCAATAACCATTACTGTATGTACACATTGGTCAAAGTTAGTAACTTGCAGCCCCTCCCCCAGGTACTGTGGGGGGGTAAGTCATCTCCAAAGACAAAGTTATTATGATTTTCAACTATGCGGAACAAAATGGCTATCTCAAAATTTTGATCCGTTGACTTTGGGAAAAAATGAGCGTGGGAGGGGGTCTAGGTGCCCTCCATGTTTTTCGGTCGCTTAAAAAGGGCACTAGAACTATTCATTTCCGTTATAATGAGCCCTCTTGCAACACTATAGGACCACTTGGTCGATACATTGACCCCTGGAAAAAAAACAAAAAAAAACAAACAAATAAACACGCACCCGTGATTTGTCTTCTGGCAAAAAATACGAAATCCCACTTTTTTGTAGATTGGACCTTTAAATTTTTTCTACAGGGTTTTCTGATACGCTGAATGCGATGGTGTGATTTTCGGTACGATCCTATGACTTTTAGGGGGTGTTTCCCCCTATTTTCCAAAATAAGGCAAATTTTCTCAGGCTCGTAACTTTTGATGACAAAGACTAAATTTGATTACACTTATATATTTGAAATCAGCATAAAAATCCAATTCTTTTGATATATCTTTTAGCATCGAAATTCCGTTTTTTAGAGTTTCGTTTACTATTGAGCCGGGTCGCTCCTTACTACAGTTCGTTACCACGAACTGTTTGATACCTCATCTGGCAACAATCTGAGCATACCCTAAGTTGATTTTTTTTTTACTAATATCTGAGACTGTGCGCTGGTGCAAGCTTGGAAGACTGTTAGTAATAGAGGTACCAATCCATCTAAGAGAATATGAGAGAGGGATAGTAAAGCCACTACAACAAAGGGATGTACTAGAACTTTTGTTAAAGGAAGAAATTCACGTTTATTTACATTAAGAGAAAGGCCTATTGAGCTTAGCAGAAAGCTAATCAGCAAAGATATTTTAAAATGAAATTTGATAAAACCAATACATTCAGCCATATCGAAAATAGTAGCTAAATCGCATCTACAATCTCTTCTATTGATAAGACTAAAACTTTATTTATTGATAAGACGTAAAAATAAAATCGATCCTTCAGCACTGGGTCTTTACTCTTTAAGATCCAAAACCGGGGTAGTAATATGCTAGTTATAGTACCCACGGTATACAGATATTGTCTAAAATCGGGGACATAACGTACAAATTTTAGTCCCCTAAGAAAATGTTGTGATTTTATAGATGGCCTTCGTGTATGTAGCATACCAATGATGTAATTACTTGTAAAAACCAGTTCGCTAGGAAAATTGAACTTGATAATGTAGATGGGAAAAACTGAGGACCACTCCAACAGAAAACAAAAAGGATCAGAATTTGCTTGAGCCATAGTCTAAATTAACCAGGTCTGGCTTATTTAACTTTGGGAGGAAACAGAGACAAAGTTTGAAGCACAATGGTTTCCAATTCATGAAATGTCGGGGGAGAGGTCAAAACGTATTTTCCAAATTTAGGGGGTAATTTCGTTTATTTTTTATTTTTACCAATGAAAAATACAAACAAAAATATTACCATTGAACATACTAAAAAAAAGTGTTAGAAATCTATGGGGAAAGGCGAAAAATTTATGAAGCAAATTCCCTTCTCCTCCTCCCCCAAATGACACCCCTATTGATGCTATTTTTGGTGATATAGATGAAACGTACCCAGTTTGCTCGGCAACTTGTTAAACTATGTGAATTCGAATTTCCTTATACTTTTAATCTTTTTTGATTATGTTGTTCACCAATAATTCTATTTTTTCGTTCATCATAAGTGTTGCTGTCCAATGCGTTTGATTAAATTCTAAGCTGATTTAAGGTGTGTTTTTTTTTTCTAAGATGAATCTTTTTTTATAGAACAAGATATATTTGTCATCTTTAAGCGTATATTATACGTAAGAAGTATCTCTGCCTATTCAGTAACTAAACGACATCTCTGAAGCTATATTTAACCCAAATAGCATAAATAAAATATAAATTAATTTAATATCCTTGTTTTCAGGGGTTTGGAGCTGGAAATTTCAAAGCGCTGTTTGAAGCTATTGAAGGTGATCAAGAAGCACGTGGAAACCTCTATTAGACTCACCTGGTAGTTGTCAACGGTTGAACTGAGTACGGTGTTTATTCTTGCCACTTTGTTTCTGAAATATATGTAATTTTTGTTATCGTTTGGAAATATTATCCTTAAAAAATGGTGAATTTTCGATGACGCATTTTAATATGCATTTTGTTAACGAAGTGTGATTTAGGAGGAAAGTGTTTTTTTCTGGGCTGTTCTTAGGTTTTTGGTGCGTGGGGCAAAATTAACCTCTGTATGGGGATACAGAGGTTAATTCAAAAGGTTAATTCCCCCCTCAAAAAAATTATGTGAACTAGCGAATAGTTAACATCATCGACTTAGAATAAATCCTCCTCGCCTCATAGCCACTGCACCCGGAGCAACTGCCCCCCCCCCTCCTTTGAGCGGTTCTAATTTTTTCGTATTTACTTTATTAGATATGCTTTATTTGGCTTCCGGACCCTAAAAGTGCTGTCCCTTAATCACCAGCCGGAAAAAACTTTAATATTTTGACCATGTTGTTTCCAATGATGCAACTTTCATTTTAAACCCGCGCCATTACCGAGAGGTGTCAGGCTCATTTCGAAATTCCCATAATTCTATTTTTGCAATAAGCTTGTACTATTAAGTAATAAAACATTACTAAAATAAAGGTTACCATTCCTAAATTAGCTTTAATTTCCAATTGTTTTTCTCTGGAAGGCTATTTTTAAAACGGCTTCTGAAACTTCCGGTTACTATGAGCCATGGTTCAATCTTCACTAGATTGCAGCTATCACTGCTAAGATCTTTACAGGTCCAACATCCTTATCCAACATTGTCCAGTATCCTTCAGGTCCTCAAAATTCAACGTTCCTTCGCTTCCTTTAACATCGAACTCTTGAGTTGCATCAGAATTAGGTGGCTCAAATTTCACAGTGAAGATTTTTTCACAATTTCCACTTTTGAACGCAGGCCATGCTCTACCACAGCGTTTCTAAAGGTTCTTTTGATCTCTTCACAAATCTGAGTGTGACCCTCCTCGGTTGTAATATACTCAAGACTTGACCCCACACTTTTTATTCTAATCTTCCCTTTTCTCTGTGCTGCCCCTAGAAATTGCCACCCGCGGTGATCCGAATCTCCGAACCTCCTAGTTAAGCCTCTGCTTAAAATAGTGAATATTACGAATGCCCGTGGAGATTGGGGAGTGTGCCCGCCCAGACCCTTAAGGGGTTTCAAAATGCTGTTGACCTAAAAGCTTTGTGTCATTTGGTACATATAAGCTTTTTAAAAATAGACATGCCCCCCCCCCCAGGAAAACTTATGTGGACACTTGAAAGATATAACGGGTCACATTTTCCAAAAGCAACTTGCAAAACATTGAAAAGATTAGGGGAAAATAACCATGTGGTTAAAATCTGGTCAAACAAAGAATTTCGTACCAGGCCCTGGCACCAGGCAGGCTTGTATACATTGATCCCCGTTGTCACTTGCATTTTAACTGCAGATAATGTGGACTTCTTCTTAATGTCATGAGGTCATGTTAGATTCTATACAACCACCCTGGGAAAAACAAAAATTCTTTCCTAAAGTTGTGACCTATTCAGATTGTTTTGGCCAGAAATGTTTTTATGCTAGTTTTAATATAAAAAAAAAAAAAAAAAAAAAAAAAAAAAAAAAAAAAAAAAAAAAAAAAAAAACTGTAGCTGATTTCGAGGAAAAATAAACACATAAATGCACAATTATTACTCGTTTAATTAATTAAAAAGTTAATTTTAACAAAAAAAAATATTATATAAACATTATATATATATATATATATATATATATATATATATATATATATATATATATATATATATATATATATATATATACATATATATATATATATATATATATATATATATATATATATATATATATATATATATATATATATATATATATATATATATATACATATATATATATATATATATATATATATATATATATATATATATATATATATATATATATATATATATATATATATATATATATAGCAAGCCCGGAGCTCAATTTAGTATTAGAAATTATGTTAAGAATCGTCAAAAAATTAGGTTTTAGGAGGGGAGAGGAGAATAAGGCATGGGTCCAAAGACCACTTGTGTACACTTCTGAAAGATACAGATGGTTTTTACTTATTTCATCTGGATGTTAGAAGGTAGACAAATACTACTAACTTGTGAATCTATCTCTTTCTCCTCTTTTTCTTTCTCCCTGTCCTTCATCTCTCTCTGTCTCCTATATTTTAAAGACATTCAATTTTACTTCCTTATCAATTATACACTTTTATCCATACCTCGGGTTGGCCTAGCGGGACATTATGGCCTGTTTATCTACCTCTTTCTCATTTTCTGTATCTATTCAAAAACATTGGAATACTTTTGTATGTTTGCATAGTACTTTACACATTCCTAAAAATTTGAATTTTACCAGTTCAATTAATCTCTCTTCAAAAATATTAAGTTTGTTTTTGTTACAAGATAAGAAAAAATAAGGAAACGAATGGAGGATCTTAACTCATTTTCAAATTTCAAGCCAAAAAATTATTCATTACTCAACCTTGTGTCAAATCTTAAACGACAGATTCCATCTTTCAAGAAGGGCAGTTTTCGTCATGTAATCAAGACTTTGGAGATGGCTTCGGGTTTTTTCTTAAAGATGTCTGCGGAAGTAATTAGCTTCTAGCTAATAGACACATCAATCAATCAGCTCCATATGGTGACAGTCTTTGGAAAGAGCTGTAATTGAAATGGACTCGACAATTTTAGCAATATGACCAAGTTCGAGATCTTACATTTATTGAATCTGTTTACAAGTCAGATGGATTAACCCTTTCCTCAGAGAGGCTTATGAAATAGAACACAAAAATACTAAAGGTCCACTTTTAAAAATATAGGCTACGCTAGGAATAGTCTCCTTTTAGAATCATTCTATACTAGATTCTATTGATGCAGCATGTTAAAGACCTAACTTGACGAGGGTTTCGAATATGGTTTACAAGTTTCACTGTTAATCTAATGGGACATAAAAGTGGTGCTATGTCAGATCTGTGCGCATGCGCTCAAGTCTGCATGGCAGGTATTGCAAACTGTACCAGAAGTACCAACTTCGAACTAAAACGATTGTAAAATGGCCTCAGACTGAAGGATAGAGATTGCACGACACCCACTGTCAATTATTCAGAGGCCTTTTCCACTGACTCAGTTATTGAAATGGAAAGTGTTATTTTATGTCTTTAGTCAAGGCGTCACTGACAGCAAATGGACATAGCTCTTTGTCGAGTAAAATCGGAATTTTTGGCACATTTGGTAAAGTTTCTAATACCCACCATACATGCGCATTCATATTCATAGTTTACATGCGCACTGGTCCAAAGTAGTGATACTTGGGTGCTAAGCAAGTGAAAAGTGGACCACGTTTGCCACTCTGTTAGTAAACTCACATGGATGTTGCATAAACATAAAGACTAATACAAAAAAAGAAAAAAGCTTTGTCAGGAAGTTTTTTTTTATAAAATCAATTAGACTAAATCCACACCAGAATCAGTGGCAGATCCAGGTGGGGGGCACCCCCCTAAGTTAGTGGAGGATCCGAGATTGGTACCGCTTGCTCTGGTTGGGATGAAAGTTATTTTTTTGTAATTTGTTTTTAATAGTTGAGTCATTAATACAGTTAAAAAAAATCTGAGTCTTGCTATGACACAGAGGAGAAGAAATTGATATTATTACTTTTTTTGGCTATCATAATTTTTTTTTGAAGTGGGGTGGTTTTTACAACATTGTTGTTTTTGAGGGATTTGAATAATAGAAAGTAAATATATTAAAAGTACAAACATATTATTAATTTACGTTTTGGATTTCGGTGAGCAAATAATGGCCACTATAACGCCCAATTTCATCTAATTAAAGCTCTGCATTATATGACATATCACCTACTCTATTCATTTTAAAACATTAAAGTAAAGACCAAACTCCTTGAAATATCTGAACTTTAATAAAAGTTCGTATAAGTATACACTTAAAACTGGGTAATGAGTCGAATCATTCCTTCGAAGGTCGGAGCAATCATTTAAGAAAAATAAATTTTCGAAAAATTGTTTATAAAAGAAGGCAAATAATTATGTGTTTATTTTTTATCTAGCCGGTATGGATGGGTCTCTGATTTCTCAGTTTGAATCGATGGAATGGCATCGATATTTTTTAACGTTTACTAATGAAATATTGAAAAAAAGTGGAAATTCACATGATATAGAATTAAGGCCTAGCCAAAGTCCAAGCATTTAACTCCCTAGTCAATTCTTTTTCTTAGGCGGCAACTCAGTAAAATACAAAGGTATCAGTTTTCTTCGTTGCTTAAACTAAACAAACATAAGAAGGTTGAACTTAAGGGGTCTCTCACTCAAAATTACGATTAGGTGCAGGGTATCCTTAGCAATTCTTCTTGTAATTATTTATACAATGTAATTTTTTATATGTTTTTGTTAACCGGCAGTTTGTTGTCTGCACGCTACAACTTAGTCAAATACAAAGGTATCAGTTTTCTTCGTTGCTTCAACTAAACAAACATAAGAAGGTTGAACTTAAGGGGTCTCTCACTCAAAATTACGATTAGGTGCAGGGTATCCTTAGCAATTCTTCTTGTAATTATTTATACAATGTAATTTTTCATATGTTTTTGTTAACCCGCAGTTTGATGTCTGCACGCTACTTATTCTCTAGACTCTGTTTAAACAGGTTACAACTAACTAATACTTGACTGAATCGCTCCTGAACAAACCGAGTGGTTAGTCCCTTGGTGTAGTTTATGCATTCTCACACGCTCCGATTACAGCTGAATCTAGTCTTTTGAGGGGAATTTTTGACTTTGTAACACAAATATGTAAAGTATTTGAAGGGATTGCAGCCAAGAAGTATATATTATAGAAATAAGTTTCTGATTGATGAATAGAAAATTTTTTGCTCTATTTTTTGATACCCCACAACAACAGTGTCAAGTATAGCAATCTAGAATGCAAACCCGAAACAGGTTTTATAATTATTTTGGAATTATAAAAAAAAAAATTGTCGGCTTCAAGATTTGATTAGATCAAAATATTCACCAGATTTTTTTTATTTCTATTGACATAAAAACCGCCGAAATCGCTAATTCAGGAACGTCAGGTAAACTCCAAATGTTTAACATGGGAGGTATAGGAAGATTCCTTGAGAGTGCGTCCTGCCTTAACCACGGAAACGAAATGCAACTAGAATATTACTTCAGAATTTATCCCCTTCTCAATACCAGCCAGTCGCAAAATATAGTAATGTTTCTGTATAGGGATTGCATATGTTTGTCCATAAAATTGTATAGATTTCAATATATACCGCTGAGGATTTTTATGCTTATTTTGGTACATGCCATCCAATCATATTTCCACGATTAGTTGTCTATGAACAAAAATTTTTGCCAAGCAATTCTCTTACTTAATGCTACATCTGAGCCGAATTTCAAATTTTTGTTTTTATGCTCAACATAAATATTTAGATTTTGACGTTTGAACTGACATATGAAAATCTCAAGATTAAAAAAAAAATAGAAATCTACCACAGCTTGAAACCCTGAGAGTTTAAATCACCAATCTATACCTATCAAACAAAAAAACAACAAAATCATAATTATTTGTGTTTTAAGGAGAATTTGGACCTGGTTTTTGGACCTGGATTTTGGACCTGGTTTTTGGACCTGGATTTTGGACCTGGTTGTGTTTAAGGAGAATTTGGAATACTTGGTTTTAAGCACATATCTCTATGCATCTTTATTAGAGCTCAAATTTTTCTGACGAGTTTGGTCTTTTTTGGATTATTTTTAGGATGAATAGAAGAGGAAAGACTCACTAAGAGCTCTAAACTGACTAGACTCTAGGCTAACAAGACTAGCTATAAACGTTTACCAAAATATTGAGGTGGACATCGACCATGTAACAAATAGATATAGTGGGAGTGGAGACAAAGAAATAGACTATTTCCAATAAAATTGTGAATTATGTAACTTAAGCAAAATATATTGGACTTTAAAAAATGGAAAAATACGCTACGTTGTTGTGAAAAGTAAAGTTTTAATTAGTAAATTTTTGAGATTTCGTCATAGTTGACGCTGTTTGTTTAAACCTATTTTTTCATTTTTTGTATTATTTTTTTTGACAGTACAAAACTTAACTCAGTCACTTTAATGGTCTAAAGGGAAAAGGTGCAAAATTATGTAGAAAATATTAATATCATTTTTTATAGATGGTGAACAGCTGTTTATTTATTATTATTTTTTTTATGGCGGGTGGGTTTTATGACTTTTTCTGTATCAGTATTTTTATGTCATTTTAATTTCAACAAATTTATTAGAACTTTAACCCTCATCAGATTTAAAGTTAATTTTACGACCATTTTGAATACTTACCTACGACGCGTGATTGTCGAGGTTGACTAGAATGACTAGAATGCTACAAAAATTAATTACACTGTAGTGTAAAAGGAAACATGATTGAACCGTTTACGGTGCAAATAGAACAGCTTTAAAATAGACGTTATTCGCGTGATCTCAAAATAGCTTCAGAAAAATGGGGGTTCAATTTATTCTAAAAAATTCCTTGACTTCTTATAAATGGGCAATTTTACTTATTTGTAAGACGGAAAAAAGAAGAAAATCCCATAGCTTTTTATATCAAGAAACGAACCTGTATTTTATTTTAAAAATGTATTATATTTTTAAAATATATTATACCAGGGCCAAGTACTTGAGGAGCAGCTTCTTTCGGTGCTGCACTTCTATTTGACATGTTTTTCGTTGTGCCGTCAGCTTTGAACCTATATCTGTTGGTTCCTTCAAAAAAGACACTTCAGGCACTTGCAGCCTCGAGGTAGATCAAGGTGAGGGACTAGAAGCTTATCAAATAATGTGAAGCATCTGGTAATGTGAAGCTGGGCATGTAATGCATGAAAAAAAATCTGGTCTAGAAAGAATAGTTTCCCAGATAGACTTCAAAGGATTAACTACAGAGGCTATGTTCAGAAAGGGACACTGACAGGACTGGACGAGACTCTAAAAGAATAAATTTTTAGGGTACACATCTCAATCCATAACAACTCAGCAGTAACACACAGAAAAATCAATCACCCACAGAGCTTCACACGGGCCGACCTACGTCACACACCACGATCCGCAGACAACTTAACCCGTGCACAGTTAAACCACTCAAATATTCAAATCTGTATTTTTACGCTCTCCTTTATCCATCTATTTAAACGTGTCTGCACCGCTTTTGTGAAGGCACATCAATCGATCGAATTGTCTTAAAGAGGACACATTTAGGAACAAGTACTTGAGGAGCAGCTTCTTTCGGTGCTGCACTTCTATTTGGCATGTTTTTCGTTGTGCCGTCACCTTTGAACCTATCTCTTTTGGTTCCTTCTAAAAGGATATATCAAACACTTACAGTCTCGAGGTAGATCAAGGTGAAGGACTGGAAGCTTATCAAATAATGTGAAGCTTCTAGTATTTTAATGCATTCAAAAAACCAGGTCTAGAAAAAATAGTTTCCCAAATAGACTTCAAAGGATTAACTTCAGAGGCTACATTCAAAAATGGACACTGACAGGACTTGACGGGACTCTAAAAGAATTAAGTTTTTCCATGAAAAACAAAGAACAAGGTTAAAACTTGAGCAGAAATTAGCTTATATAAGATGTAAAACCTAAACCGTACAAAAATTACTAGGAATGAAGAAACGAATATTATAATGAACAATCACTAAGGATTGATTTAAAAGGCTGAAAACACTGATGAAAGTATGTTTTTTTCGTATCAGTGAAAATAAATTAATCGTCATATTTATAGGTGGAGTGATGCTTTTGCCACCCCTCTAACCCCTTGAAAGGCTAGTGTTGTTCATGCTTTAGTGAAAACTAAATAAACAACCTAAATTGTAGGTTAATTTTAGTCAATTGATTTTATTTATGGTTGAAAGGAATGGATTTAAAAGATTATATATTGAGCTAATAAAACTAAAATGATTGTTACTGATCAGAAAAATAAGATCCAGGAAGTTCGAGTGGTTTTTGATACAATGATAAAGAAAAGCTGTGAAAAAATATTCTTCCTGAGTAATAGCTGCTAATATCAACTCAATAACAGAAATGTGGCAACAGAAGTCTTGGTAGAACTAGTCGTCGTAGGAGTAGCCAAACAATGATTTTGAACTTCTATGTTCTAATATTCAGTTTTTAGACCTTATTTTTGATCAATATTTCTATTGGAAAACACACTGTGACATCATACACCAACTTGCATGCTACGATCATCGCAGTATGTAAGTTGACGAGAGGCCTTGGAGTGTAGAGCCGTTTTGGACACTTTTTACCTTTGTTAATTTTTGTTATATTGCTCTTAAGTAGCTCCTTATATTAAGTATGGTTGTTTATTTTGAGTGACCAATTTTATTTGCAATTTTAGGCAAAACTAAAAACTGCAGAATAAAGTTATATGGTTGATAAGTAGGTATGAACTTGGTATTTATAAAACTGAATCCCATTTTAGAAAGTTCAAATTTTAACGTTCGGTGAAATAAGAGTTTCTCAAATTAGAGGGTTTGTGTTCTATTGTTTGAATGTTCTTGGATCAGATTTTTTTTTATGATTTAAAAAAAAACCTAATTCATTTGTCAGGATTATTCCACTAGGAGTGTTGCTAGTCATCCATCTGAGGCAAGGAATCAACGATAGCGAGTTATGTGACCAGGTGTTCGGAATTCGTTCCAAACCGTCAGTTTGGGATTCGCTTGTAGAATCAGTTAGTGAAGCTGAAAGCACAATGCAGCTTTAAAGCGTATTAAAACATGTTTTTCTTTTCATGAATTAGGTAATGTTAAAGGTTCGAGACGATTTTCTTACATTTGTTAATTTATTCTTTTTCATTTAATTTATATTCAATTTTTCCATATTTTTTAAAATGTTTTCTCTTTTTTAGTTTGATGTGTTGTAGATAATTTTTTGGGGATTTTTTTTTCTCCGTGTTATTACTACTGTTATACCACTTTTTTGGAAGGAGTAAATGGCATAAATAATATCCACCCAGTCACTTTTTCAAGCATTTATATGTAGTTGCTTTAATGTTGTCATATTGAGTGTTGTTTAAGTTAACAGTAAAAGGTTTTGAATTAAATAGAAAATTCACGAAAGGCTTGTAATTTCCCGAACAACCATGAATATAGAGAGCTGTAACCCGTCTATATAGACGTGTTCAGATTGGGTGGTGCCAAATCAAACCGTCCGACTCTCTTGGTTTGTATTCTAGCGTAAAAGAGACTAGGGGAGAGGAGGCATATTTTAGAGCTGGGCTATCCAGGGCTGATATTAACTGGGTAATTTCTTGTGGAGGTAATTGTATGCCACTTTGAGGAAGAAGAAGATGTTTAGGAAGGGTTAGAATGAGAGTGGTCCCTACTGTTTCCCGATGTGTGGAGAGGGGGAAGAAAATTTGTTGTATTTGCCGGGGAAGTGTGAAGGGGTAAGGGGTTTGAGAAAGGAATTTTTTTTTAGTGGATGAGATGGATGAGCCTTGACTGTAAACATTTTTGCAAAATGGGTCTTTAAGTAATAATAAGATTCTGGCGAGGTTTATTCGTGTGGGTATAACCCATCGTGAGGGTGTTATGTGATGACTTTGCTTGTACTAGTTTTTTTAATGGTTTTCCTTGCTTTGATTGAAAGTTTAAATTGCAGCTTTTAACTGTATTTACATGTTGCTCTCTTTTTTTGTCGGCATTGTCCTGTGGTTTTTTCTGCGTCAAATATGCTATACACTATAAGTAAAGCTGGTGATGGGGCAGGGGGCTCTAGAGGGGCTCATGTTCAAGGTCTTCACCATATGCTGTATAATCATACAGCTATCCACTTGATCGCTTATCTCGTTGCCTACCGACACCTGTTCACCCTCATTTATTCCTATTTGGTCTTTTTTGCAGCAATTTCCAAACTTTAATTATCTTTAAAAAATTATCTGTAAGTAAGAAATAATACCCTCATTCATCTTCACGAAGATTTTTCATTTGAGGATGAAAGGTCTTCTAATAGGTGGATTTTTGTACACTGGAAGGAAAGTGACAATGAGACTGAAAAAAAGACATGGACTTGGACCCAAAGACATGTTTGACTGAAAAGAACACACACGTCATATGTCTGACTTCGATTTTTAAAATGTATTGTTCTCATAGTAAGCGTAGGCCTATGTAAAAAAAAAAATTCAAACAGTTCGTGATAACGAACAAAAAGTAAGGAGCGATGCGGTAAAAAAAATGATCTAAACTCTACGAAAAAGAGCCCTGATAACAATAGATACATCAAAAGTATCAAGTTTTGATGCTGATTCAAAATATATAAAATTCATCAAGTATAAATTTACCCATTAAAATTACGAGCCTGAGAAAATTTGCCCAATTTTCGGAAAAAGAAGGAAACACTCCCAAGCATCAATTGATCTTACAAAAAATCATACCATCAGATTAAGCATATTAGAGAAACCTATTACAGAGTTTTCAAGCTCCTATATACAAAAATGTGGAATTTTACATTTTTTTTTTACTAGAATGAAGACCACGGATGCGTGTTTGTTTGATTTTGTTTGTTTTACCTAAGGGGTGATCGCATCGAACCAATGATCCAAAATAGAGAATGGGGAGGGGGCTCGTTTGGTCGAAAATATAAAGTTCTAGTGCCTTTTTTAAATGATCAAAATACTGGAAGGCAGCTAGCCCTTCTCCTACGCCCTGTTTTCCCCAAAGTCACCTGATCAAAATTCTGAGATACCTATTTTGTTTGGAATAATCGAAAGATCTACCAACTATATATTTAAGAATTAACTGACCAAAACCTCCAAAGCCCCCATGGAAGGGCTATAAGCTATGAACTTTGCAAATTGTTTACATATAGTACTGGTTATTGGGAATTTTACAGATATGTTTCAGGGGGAGGGGAAGATTTTTCTGGTGGGGGTATTACATGGGAGGATTTTTCTATGAAGAAATTTTTCGTGGAGGAAAAGAGTCTTCGACGGAGGGGGAACCGGATTTCCTGGCATTATTTAGAAAATGATCAGAATTAGATAAAGGGAGTTACCTGGTGGGGGTACTACATGGGAGGATCCTTCCATGAAGAAATTTTTCGTAGGAAAAGGAAATATTCGACGGGGGGGGAGCCGGATTTCCCAGCACTATTTAGAAAATGATCAGAATACAAATAAAAAAAACAACAAGTGTTTTCAACTGAAATTAAGGAAAAACATTAAAACTTAAAACGAAGTTTCAAAACGAAGTTATTACTCAATAATTGGAATAAAAAAATATAAACTTTAGCATAAAGAGTGGGATATTGAGGGAGGCACCTCCCTCATTTACGTAGTAATTTTTGTTGGCTTTAAGTTTTAAAGTAGCTCCCTATTTTAAGTTAAAAAAAACTTTTATGATTTAATTCTCCTATAGCTAGAAGCTTAAAACTAAGTCTGAGTAAGGCTCAAAGACAATATATTTATTCGTCACCGTTTAATTTTTAGTATAGTATAGCTACTATTACTCTTAACTGGTGCCTTAGGCCAACACAGTCGCGCCCACTCCTCCATCCCAGTATATTTAAAACCACCCTCTTTACACCCTCCAAAAAGTTTCATTTTCCCATAACTCCTTCACTGCGACTATCTCCCACCTGATTTGGGGTCCACCTGCTTTTTGTTTGGCCATAGATGATTGGCTAAAATGAACGTTCTTTACCTATCTGTCATCCTTAATCCGCAGAATGTGTCCTAGCCATCTCAAACCTTTCTCTCATTTTAGCCCTAAAAAGGGGGATAGAACAACATTTTTTGTGCTGCTTACCGTTTGAAATATGGTCAGATGATATCTGAATGTCAGACATATATCTAAAAGAATCCGTACACAAATCCTCTGGAAAAATCTAATAAATCCTCTTATGTCTTTGGGGCATCCCCGTTTCAGAGCCATTCTTAACCACTGCTTCCAATGTCCTACCTTTCTTTCGCAGACTTATGTTTCTATTCCTCCAAACTTTTTTTTTTCAACTGTTATTCTACTTTAACATCTTCGCTTCATCTGTTATCCTTACTAATGTTACCCAGGTAAGTGAAGCTATCCTCTTGATCATTAATCTCGTTATTAAATAAAAAAAAAGTTTTTTAACTGAAAGTAAGGAACGACATTAAAACTTAAAACGAACAGAAATTAGTTCGTATATGAAAGAAGCTTTTCCTCCTCAACGCCCCACTCTTTACGCTAAAGACTTTGACTCTTTCTCTTAACTCTAATTTTTAAAACAGTAAAAACTTTAGCATAAAGAGCGGGCGTTGAGGAGGAAAAGCCCCTTTCATATACGGAGTAACATCTGTTTGTTTTAAGTTTTAATGTCGCTCTTTACTTTCAGTTAAAAAACTTGTTTTTTTTATATAATTTCTGGACGTTTTTGAATTAATGCATGTTTTGATCTTGCCTCTCCGCACAAAAATAATTAAAACGAAATTTGGATATTTTTTTCTGGCTAAATGGCTTTCACATAGTTTTAAGAGGAAATTTTTGAGAAAAAAGGAGCGAGGGAGGAGGCCTAGTTGCCCTCCGATTTTTGATTACTTAAAAAGGAAACTAGAACTTTTAATTTCTTACAAATGTTTTCATTAGTAAAAAATATGCGTAACTTACGAATTAACTTACGTAACGAACTTCTATATTCGTATGTTTTTATTGCGTCTATAAGGGGGTTCACCCTCTCGTCAATACGTCGCTCTTTACACTAAATCTTAAATTTTGTCCCAATTCCTTAAGAATGACCCCTGAATCACAATGGCCGTAGAGTAAATAGTTGAAATTACTAAAAATACTTTAGCGTAAAGAGCGAGGTATTACAAGGAGGTAAACCCCTCATATGCGTAATAATTTCTGTTCGTTTTAAATTTTAATGTTGCTCCTTACTTTCAGTAGAAAAAACTTCATAATTATTTTTTCATTGTTTTTTTAAACAATGCTAGAAAATCCTGCACCCCCTTCATTTAAGTTCTTTTCCCCCATGACAATTTCCTCCATGGAAAGATCCTCCCACGTAATCCCCCCCCAACTAAAAAATCCCCCTGAAAACGTCTCTACACTTCCCAATAACCATTACTATATGTAAACACAGGTCAAAGTTTGTAACTTGCAGCCCCACCCACGGGGACTGTGGGGGAGTAAGTCGTCCCCAAAGACATAGTTATTAGGTTTTTCGACTATGATGAATAAACTGGCTATCTCAGAATTTTCATCCGGTGACTTTGGGGAAAAAATGAGCGTGGGAGGTCCCCTCCAATTTTTTGGTCACTTAAAAAGGGCACTAGAACTTTTAATTTCCGTTAGAATGAGCCCTCTCGCGACATTCTAGGACAACTGAGTCGATACGATCACTCCTGGAAAAAAATAGAAAAGAAAATAAATAAACACACATCCATGATCTGTCTTATTGAAACTTCTACGAGAATAATAAAAAAAAAAAACGTTTTTCATTTGATATTTTGAAGTAAAAGTGCCCAAGGGTTTCGGAAAATATAATATTTCGAGGGGGGTACAACTCTCTCCTGGTCACGTCCCGGATATAAGGGGTAAATTTAAATTCATTGGTGTGTGTAACAAAGAGAAATTAAGAAAAGATTATTAATGAACAACAGGGTATATCTGAGATCTCCATACGCTGAATCTGATACGCTGAATCTGACGGTGTGATTTTCGTTAAGATTCTATGACTTTTAGAGGGTGGTTCGCCCCTATTTTCTAAAATAAGGCAAATTTTCTCTGGCTCGTAACTTTTGATGGGTAAGACTAATCTTGATGAAACTTATATATTTAAAATCAGCATTAAAAAGCGATTCTTGTGATGTAACTATTAGTATCAAAATTCCAAATTTTTGAGTTTTGGTTACTATTGAGCCTGGTCGCTCCTTACTACAGTTCGTTACCACGGATGTTTGATTCAACTGGTCTGCAGCTCCGACAAAGCTAGTGTTTTCAGTTTCAAAATTCAAACAATCTTAAATTTATGTTAAAGAAAACCTCCTTGTATTACAAATAAAGATGCAGTGAAGCCAGAACGATTTTTTGGACCAATAATTAAATTATACTCCAATTTGAGGCATGTACAGGCGCAAGAATTTTTCTTCGAGGGGGGAGAGAATAATAAAAAAAACGTTTTTCATTTGATATTTTGAAGTAAAAGTGCCCAAGGGTTTCGGAAAATATAAGATTTCGAGGGGGGTACAACTCTCTCCTGGTCACGTCCCGGATATAAGGGGCAAATTTAAATTCATTGATGTGTGTAACAAAGAGAAATTAAGAAAGATTGTGAATGAACAACAGGGTATATCTGAGATCTCTATCCCCATCTTCTCCACAGGACATGATATTTCTACTTTAGCTCTAGTGTTTGCCAGAGGATGGAACACTGTGCCATTACAAAAGTTGGTAGTTTTTTTTTGGCAGAGACAGCTTGTCATCAAAAACAGCCATATGTGGAATAGGCCTTGGTAGCAAAGCCCTGATTCGTTATTTTTTCCCTGTATTCCAAAATTTTTCTTTTAATTCATCTGCTTTTGGCAGTTGACAGATTTTCTCCCCTATTCTCTCTCTCTCTCTAGTAAAATTCTACGCACTTGCCTGGTGTTTAAAAATAATAAGGGTAGAAGAACCTCGTTCGCTGACAAAATAAGTCACAATGGAAATCTTAAAACGATTTTTTCAGCAAGTAGTTAGATTATATTTTTATATGAGGCAGGCGAGTACCCAGGAAAGAAACAATAGTGAATATAAAACAGGAGACTCAAGCACTAAAACATGTCGGTAAATATCGGTAATTTTGGTAAATATTGGTAATTCAAATATTGGCAAATAAGGAATTATAGTGAAGATAAAACAGGAGACTAAAACATGCGTCGGCAAATATTGGTAATTTTGGTAAATATTGGTAATTCAAATATTGGCAAATAAGGATTATATTGAAGATAAAACAGGAGACTCAAACACTAGAACATGTGTCGGCAAATATTGGTAATTTTGGTAAATTTTTATAGAGAGATTTTTATTATAGACATTTTTTTTATAGAGAGAGAGAGAGAGAGAGAGAGAGAGAGAGAGAGAGAGAGCGAGATATCCTCTTTTAATGAAACAGCTTTTCTTTAATAATAGTAAAAACTAAATAAAAATAGATGAAATTGAGACAATTTTTTTTTCATTTTTTGCTCTTTCTGTAAAATTTATGGTGTTTAAATTATGAATTTGTAATATAACACACTCTGGGTTAACGCAACCTATTCAGCTTTAATGACGATTGGAACATAATCTAAAAGGAAACTCGGGCCTCCATCACAGGGATGCAATTACACCATAAAATGTTATTATTTGAGTCTCTATAAAAAGTTAAAGCACATTTTGTTTTCAGAACTTATCAGTGGGAATTCACGAAGCTGCAAAATGAATTTGGGTACCTATTTTTTCGCAATGGTATTGTTAGTCTCTATCTAGCCCTGGGAGTTTTTTGGAAAAATTAAAAAAAACAAATGTGTCTAAATTTCCCCTGAATTCCACTGCATGATAAATCTAATAATGCTGAGATTATCAAGGCAAAAATTATTTCTTCGTGACGGGATAAGGGCTAAATTTAACTTGACGGGAGATTTTGAAATTGGCTCTCTGCAGATGAATAAATAAACAAATTTTCATATTTTTTTTGGCTAATTGGCTTTCTCGTAGTTTTTATCGAGTGATTTTGAGAAAGAAGGTGCGGGGGAGGAGGCCTAGTTGCCCTCCGATTTTTTGGTTACTTAAAAAGGCAACTAGAACTTTTAATTTTTTACGAATGTTTATTAGTAAAAGATATACGTAACTTACAAATTAGCTTACGTAACGAACTTCTGTATTCTCATGTTTTTATTACGTATATGACGGGATTCACCCCCTCGTCAGTACCTCGCTCTTTACGCTAAAGCTTAAATCTTGTCCCAATTTCTTAAGAATGACCACTGAATCACAAAAGCCGTAGAATAAATAGCTGAAATTACTAAAAATGCTTTAGCGTAAAGAGCGAGGTATTAGGAGGAGGTGAGCCCATCATAGACGTAATAATTTCTGTTCGTTTTAAGTTTTAATGCTTCTCCTTACTTTCAGCTGAAAAAACTTTTTCATATTTATTTTTTCATTGTTTTTTTTTATAATGCTAGAAAATCCTGAGCTCCCTTCATGACACTTTTCTTCCCCCATGACAAATTCCTTCAAGGAAAGTTCCCCCAACATATTCCCCTCTTCTCAAGAGGGGAATTCCTCTTAAGGAGGAATTCCTCTTAAGGAGGAATTCCTCAAGAGGGGAATTCCCGTTAAGGGCTAAATTTAAATCTCCCGTTACAGAATAAAAATCAAAACAATAAAGTACGATTGTGTATAGGTTGGAGTAATATGTTAGTATATGATTTTGTATTATTTTTTTCACTTTTTACTTATATCTAAATTTGACGGGGAAAAAAGTCGAATCTGGTATCAAAATTTTTACTTTTTCTTTTTCTTCCATCCTTTTAGTTTCATGCTTTGCTTTTGAATTATGAAAGAGCAAATATTTTATTTGAAAAACAAAGACGTTTAAAATGTTCATTTAAGCGCAGAATCTATACCCTACCAATCTTTATAAATGGTACGGTGTAGAAGAAGTATTTGCAAATATTTTGGTCTTGGGTGGTTTTACTCTGCGACCATTTTGTAGCATTAATAGTAACCGCTGCTGTTACTTTTGATGCTAAAAAACTGTCGCCGCGTAAAACAACCCAAGACCAAAATATTTGCGAATACTCCTTCTACACGCTACCATTTCAAACAATTCCCTGGCCACCTTCCTGAAAATTCCCAAAGATTGAATGTTGCGTATTGTATTATTCTATCGCATCCTATTATTAGGCGTATTGAATTTATCTTTGCCCCTTCCAAGTTACTTCTTGTAGATATTCTAAGGACTCACTCTTTTCACATTCTGTGGAACTCTTGTTGAATCTATTTAGAACTTAAAAAGAGGAAAACAAAGGTACCGATTATGCTAAAAAGCATTCCTATTTTTCCTATAGACTTACCCCATCTTACATCAATCCCGTGACAAATCACCAGTCTTTTCCGCGTCTTCGGAATTTGAGGAATTCCTGCAAAACACTTGAAGTCGAATTGTTGTAATAAATGGATTTAACAGGAAGCATGTAACAGATTAAGGGGCTTTGTAGTCACACGACTCGAATTAATAAGTGACAACCTGTAAAATCCTTAAATACCTGTGTTGTATTGAGGGGTTGTGAACGCCAATGTTTAGCATCAATAGAAACGTAAATGTACCTTTTCGTGGAATATAGGTTTGGATTCATAATAGAATTAATAGAAATTTTTTGTGATGGGGTATTCTGAAACAGAAGTCGTGAGTGTCTGAGCCCCTTTTAGTATATATATATATATATATATATATATATATATATATATATATATATATATATATATATATATATATATATATATATATATATATATATATATATATATATATATATATATATAATATATATAAATATATAATCAAATATAAATATATGATTTGCAGAGATAGTATTGTGCTTTTCGTGTCACTGCCGAGTTCGTCTTAAAAATTTAAATTTATCTAATTTTTTAATTGAAGTCAAATCAAGACACAACTTTGTTATGCTTCAAGGTTAGGGGTTTTCTCTCTGGAATATTTTTATGGGGACTTATTTTTTCTTGCCACCCACGACCCTGCTGCACGTATCAGAATATACTGCTTAACTTAGCCATTGTTTATATCCTTCACATCAAGCAGAAAATGAAAGATTAAGTTTTCAAAGTTTAAAATTTGGAATGTGTCTACCAATTTTAAAGTAACTACTGCGTTCACGAGGAGAAGCTACAGCTATTTCACTTATGGCCACAATTAGTACCTAAATAGCCACGTTTTTCTACAAGTTCATGAAACCTGCTTGTTTAATTTAAGAAAAATTAATAAGGTTTCTAACTTACAGGTTCCTGAATTTCTAAGTTTAAAGTTTTCCGTGTGGATTTATCCTTTAATAACTTATAGTCAGGGAGCCACACGAGAGAAATGTTGATATTTAAGGATTGAGGTGATCAGCAAGCAGCAGAAGGTTTGAGTGTGCAATCTAATGCAATCGACCATGCTGAAAACGAAAATCGGCGTTATATAGTCGACAAATGGGTGCTACATCCACATTTCTTCAAATTCCCTAAAAATCCATCTTAACTGGCAAAAATTATATTAAAATCGATAAAAAATTACAGGTTACTCCAAAATTGTTCAGCTATACCTCAGATCGAAGGTAATTAAATAAAGAATCATATTCTCTTTTCAAAAAATTTTTATCTTTTGCCGTTCAGTTGTAATCACAAAATTTCGACGAAAAAGTTAACACAATTTATCTCTCTTTTGGATTAATCTTGATCCATCTTGAAAATTTGCCTGACTGAGGTGTATTTTTTTTAATGGCTTCTGTAGGAAATTTATTGTCCTACAAAATGACTGATCCAGAAATTCTCTAACTCTTCTCGTTTTTGAACTATTGACAGAAAAGCGGATTGACCCAATTTTTAGCTCTGATAAGCAGCGGCATCTATCCAGTGTGAATGCGTCAGGGTATCAGATACTTCGGTAACTACGAAAACGACTTTAGACCGTGGTATCAGATACCATCAGGGGCGTCACTAGCCGTTTAGCTTTTGGGGGGGGGGCGTCCAGTTTGTGCCGACGGACTCAAAAATGTGCCGACAAAAAACGCCGTTGCCGCTTCGCGTATACAGCAACCTGAATCCTATCTTCCAGTTTTGTTTCTTCTTCAGGTGTCCTTGGAGCAATTTTCGAAAGGAATAATAGGGTTTTTGTTACATTTTGCTTAAGAGTACTTTTATTTCGGGAAGAGACGTCTGACGGTTCGACGTCACATATTACGACAAGCATCATTATGCAACCAAACACGGACGGCCCACTAAAGAAAGCGTGTTCTTTGAAGAAAAGTTGGAACAGAAACCCTTCCCTGTCGTCTTCAAATCTGATTCAGCCTGGAAAGTTTGGGAAGATGTACCTCAAGAGAAAAATAGAGGCGACCGATAAATGCAGCGATCTCATTGGTTTGTCAGGTGACCAGAAAGTTCCCGTTTCAGACTTTTTCACGATCTGGCTTCTTTGTAGAGCTTTGCCGACGCAGCTCATTAATGTATCAAGTGACTCGGCAGAATCTCAACCATATTTTGGTTTCAAGTGTTTCTCAGCAGTGTATGGCTGTAAGGCTGATATTCCTGTTACCAGGATCGGATACCTGCCAGTGGTTCCCCACTCTCCCTCGAACCCAGCAGTCGTGGAAGCAGTCATTAAGTCTTTCCAGAAAACTGCCAGAGAACTGGGACTGAGTTACACCGTCGTCACATGTGACCAGGCCGTATATGAAATCGTTCATGCTCTGAGAGTCAGAAATCCTGAAGCATATTCTGATGTTGTCCTCAGAATGGCCGGTCTTCATATTTTAATGAACTTCATGGGTGCCATCGGTCATATAATGAAGTGCTCGGGTCTAGAAGAGGTGATTTACGAGACTGGAATTCTATTGGAAGGAACCGCAAAGAAAGTGATGAGTGGTAAACCGTACTATAAAGCTCTCGCTGCTCATACGTTAGTCCTCGAGGCAATATCCATTCTGTACTGGGAAGCTTTCGAAAATTTTTGCGCAGAATCAGACGATTCATCGTGCATCACTATCTTTGAAGAAATGGGAGATTTACTGCAAAACTTGAAGATCTCAAGAGAGGGTGATGAGAACTTGAACTGTTTAAAGGAAAAACTTACCGCATTGTCCCCGTGGTTAGAAAGGTTCGAGACTTCTCGTGCACGCTCAAAAACCCACAAGTTCTGGAAGCAGTACAAAGAAATGGTACTGGTTTTGTGGCAGTTTTTGTACAGTGAAAGATCTGGTGACTGGGATGGCCATCTTGAAGGAGCTAGCAAAATGCTTCCTTATTTAGTTGCATGTGGTCACTATAAGTATGGCACTTGCTTGATTGAGTACCTGGCTGAGATGCAGGGCTAACCTCAAGAAGTAGATCAGGCATTCCACAATGGACTGTTCAATGTGAAGAGGAGGAATGCAAAATTCAACTGCATATCCCCAGACCATGCTGTAGAATCTACCATTAATTTAGATTCAAAAACGGAAGGTGGAATGACGGGTATTACCATGAATGAGTTGGCACTGGTGAAGTGGACTTTAACTCTTCCGTTCTGTGCCTCAGTCTCGTCTACATTCACTGAGATGCTACGCATTGTTCCCCAGACTGAGTTTGACTCCTCTCACCACGAAGATAACCCTTCCTTCGTTCTGCGGCAACACATGGCTGTTGATAAAGTGAAGTCTGTTCTGGAAGCCAGGCTCAATCCCTTTCGATCCACTGACGAAGATATGCTGAATATTTATACGCTTGAGACAGTTGATAGTGAGATAGCTGACAATCTCCTCAGTGTGCGATCTGTTGGAAGCGGAGCGGTTGATCGCTACTTGGACGGTGAAAAAGGTGCCTTTAGCAAAGTAAAGGTCATGAATAATGAGAAGGCGAAACAGAAAAAAGCAACCAATACTTCTAGTGCTGTAAATAGCCTTACCAATGTTGAACTTCAAACGGTCAAAAGGGTATTGGTGAGTGTTGACTTTACAGGCGAAAGAGGACTTCACCATCTAAAGAATTTGCTTTCCCATGAGCTTCTTCCATATGCACCTTCTATATTCCAGAGAAGTGCCATATCTGGAATGGTTGTGCTTCGGACAGGAACAAAGTCAGCTCTTCTGGAGTATTTGAAAACAAAAATCAGCTTGAGCGAGTGGCCCGTTAACCTCGAGATTAGCAGTGAGTCGACTCACTCAAGGGTGGTAGACTTGATGCCCTACCTCAGAAGCCATCCACCAAATCCATCGGAAACCGTTGAGAGCTATGGAAAACGGACATTTTCTACGCTTGTGTCTTTCAACAGCAACGTTAAGGAGCTGCACGTCCTTGCAGATAGATATGATGGGATTTTTGGATATTCCGACGAAGAAGGCAAGGTGATCTGCCTAAAGGACTGCGGTGGTTGCCATGAGCAGCGAGGATGTTCAAACAGGTCTCCGGTAGCTCTAGGTAGACACTTAAACCTAGATTACTGGAACTCGTTGCTCTCAAATTCCAAGACAAAGGCAAGACTGATTGAGTTTCTATTCGGTGAGTTTGAAAACTCAGTTCACCTGCTGCAAGCAGGGTTCACTGTGGACCTCTCAGGAGGCTTTCGAGACCGGATGAGAATGGTGATGCTCAACAGAAGTGGAAATGCTGATACAAACTTTGAAGAGCGTTTGAGCTGTACCCATGAAGAGGCCGATACAAGAGTTGTGTTACACATGTTGGACTGTTTGGAGAGGGGTTTCGATGTCGTTTTGGTCGATGCGAATGACACAGACATAGTTGTCGTCTTGCTATATCACTACAAGTTATTCCTTGGGAACCACCCAAATTGTGAAAAGCGGAAAGTTTATGTCAGGTTCCACAGCTATTTAGTGCCTATACATCGGCTTTGCAGTAATTTACCGAACGATTTTGTTCACTCCATCTGCCTTCTTCATACGCTTTCAGGGTGTGATACCGTGGGTTTCATGTTTTCTAAAGGAAAACGAGTGGTGGCCAAGGCTGTCGAGAAATGGGGATTGGAGAAACCGATTGCTTTGCTTGTCCAAGAGATACAGAAGTCAAAGCTCGACCCTGCGGTTCTAGAAAAATTCAGTGTGATTTGCAAAAAGGTCGTTGTTGCCTCATACGGAAAAGACCCAGACCACTTTACCTCTCTTAATGAATTAAGAGTGCATTTGTGCCCTCGAAAGCGGGAGCTTAAGTATTTGCCACCATCTGACGCTGCCTTTGAGTGTCATGCTAAGCGCGTGTACCTGCAGTTGGACATTTTTTTGCAAGCAAATCGAGCAAAGCCACAGTTTCTGGATCCCCTGCAATTTGGCTGGATGTTTCAAGACGGTGGGGTTAGGCCAGTTGTGTATACCCTTCAGGCATTTCCAGAAGGTGTGGTCCCCCAGTACTGCTCGTGCAAGCGCTGTTCAAAAAAATGTTCATGTGCTGGAAATAGACCTTGCAATTTACTTTGTGACTGTGGTGGGAAGTGTTTTATGGACGAGTTTGATATGCTTGATGGATAATTTGATATGCTGAGCAACTTTTTAACTTTTGTAGTAACAAGTGCCGTTCACGAAATCCGTAGCAGGTGTTAGTATAGTAGTCTTTTTTTTGTTTATTCAAGCTTATTGAATAATAATCTTGTCAAGTTTACTAATAATTCTGATTAGGAATGAAAGAGAGTTGTAATCAAGGTCATTGTTGAGTATAGTGGCAATCTTCCTGTCTGAGATAATAAAACTATCCACTACCAGCTGGATCTAGGCGCGAAATCTTTTCCAGCGCGAATAAAAAAAATTAAAATTGCAAGCTTCAAGGTCATTCGCGATGGTCCCTACTGTACTCGTCACTTCTGGCATCAGTTACGAAAGATTTGGCGATCATTGTGGAAATTTTTCCGAAACGTGATTTAATAGTAAAAAAACGCGAAATTTTCAATTTTCGCGGTCAAGCACCCCCCGGCCGAGTATATAACGCCCATTTTCGTGATCAGCGCTATCGATTACCCCATATTCCGTTGTCAAACCTTCTGCTGCTCACTGATCACCTACCCGACACATTTTCGTTGAGTGGCTCCCTGACTATTATATATGAAAAATAAAAGAATAAAACTTTAAGAATTTAGACGAGCCATATTCTTCATTTTGGCATGTTGGCTCCAAAAAAAAGCAAACAACTGGAGTCGACAAGGGTTAAGCCATCTTATGACAAGTTTGCTCCTATCTACAGAAAGTTACAATATTTATGAACATTCAGGAGGACCTTATTTTTCTTATGCTTCCCTGCTTTCTTTTTAGCATTTCCATACCTTGCTTAAAATCATAGAAAAAAAGCCCGGCAATACCATAGTAACGACAACCGATACAATATTAGCTGTGTTCCAGGCTATGAAAAGTTAGGGCCTTTGGGAATGGTCAAGAGCATTATACCTCCTTCGCCAATAGCCTCTCGGAATAGCAGAAAAGCCTTAAAGAACAGAGAAGTTATCCTGTTGGCAAATTTCGGTTTCGGTTATCCTCCTATGAAAATTTTAGAAAAATTAAGGTGACGTCTTTGCTTGAGAATTCCTTATTCAAAACAAGAAGTATAATTTTAGGCAATAGCATGCACAAATTGGCACTCAGGAAGGGGCAGTTGAAAGGCCTTGTTAGGCCATTTTATTGACCGGGATCTAAATGGAGAAATCATTTGGTCAAGTTATGGTATTAAACAAGCAAAAACATAGTGTTTAAAATTTCTCGCATGTATGGGGAAGGATTTTACAATCCAAAAACTTGTGCACAAAACCTTAAACAAACACTTTGGCCCCTTCCCTAGGATCAATGAAATGTCAGCACTTTATACAGCATACAACAAAAGCATTTTTGAAGAATATAGGTTGTTTCTACTGTTTCAGCTCAAGCAGTGGAGATCTTATCAGTATAAAGTATTTACGTTACCTAATTCATTTACCTTGCATAACTCACAAACATGATTATCAAAACAAAAATTGTCTTATGGGGGTGGGGTTTCTGACAATGGATAAATTACATTTGTGCCCAATATATCAACAAAATAATACATTTTTTCAGTGCCCCTCCCCCCAAGAAAATACCTCTTGGTGGCTATACCATTGTTCCTGAATATCAGAATCTAGGTACATTATAGCCTTTATTGATGTCAAATTATGAGTGAAATGGACTGTCCCTCATTGTGGCTACTTTTGGCTTGTCATCTATTGTGTGTATTGCATAGTCAGGGGTAACCAAATTTGACAGGACAATTAGTCGGGCTGGAAGCTGTATAAATGTCAACCTTTGGAATTGAGATGTTTTCAAAGCCCTGTTGTTGAGGTAGTTAATTTGAATAGGGGTTTACATAGCACCTTATTTGCTGAATGATATGGTATTTGATGACAACTACTGTGGTTAATACCAGCAAGCTATGCAGTATGGCTGACAAGGCGTGATTGAAATACAAAGTGCGTTGGACTCTCACTCACTACTTGAGACACCCGTTAGCTATTTCTGAATTTATAACTAAATATAAGACTGATTTTGAACATTTATTAAATTATCATAGTCATCACTGCAGAAACTGCTTCTGTCGCCTGTTCAGGCTGGATCAAATTCTCGATGACTTAAACCAAATCAATTCAAACTAGTGATCATTGGAGAGGTTCCTACATAGCCGAACTCGAAGAAGGTGTAAGTCACTCAGCCTTAATTTAGCAGGTAAAAATAATGTTTCTTTTGAGAGTCCAAATTTGAAAGTCCAAACTGTCCGTTATGTTTTACTATCTCCATATTCCACCATCTTATTTCATTTCGTTATACCGGAAACTTCTCAATTGCTGTCAGTTTTGATTTCTTGTTTCTTTGTTTCTTTTTAAGTAAATCTTGGCTTCCCCAAACTAAAAATTAAGCAAAAAATACCATTTATCCTACAAGATATATAGTTCAGATTTAAGTTAGGACGGCGGTAACTATGGTTAAAACAGTAGCTCCAGCAAGAGCAAACCACAGCCCATAGTAGCCAAAAGTTGAAAAACACGCTTTAAAAAAACTGCCTTATTAGAAAAAATTGCCATCTGACACTAATTGAGGAATAGTAACTTTTATTTCGGTTAATTTTAAAAGTAAAAGTTTATTCTGTAAAAAATTATGGTGATTTCGAAAAAGCCTAAAACCCATCGGAACTGGCGTCAGATTGAAACGAAAAGTGCACCATTGGATTCAATATGGTCTAAAGCCTTGTATAAGAGAATTATAGTTCTCCACCTTGAACAACAAGAAAATCACTATTTTGCATGGATAGCACTGATTTGCCTCCTTTTTTTTCTATCAGGGCTATATCCACCAGAATAGTAGCAGTTTACCAGAATATCATAGAGAGATGTGTAATGGCTCATTTAAAAGCTATTACTCATAACTACTTGCTTTTTATAAATTTGACCATTGTATGGTTCATATGGCACTGAAAATGGTACTTTTGTTGCCAGTTCAACTGGAGAAGCTTGGTTTTGTGGGCTATCCTTTCTGCTGGGCTGGGTGGGGCTGCCATATCTCAAGTGATAGGACTAGCAGCTTACCATAACATCATAGAGAGAAGTTTAATAGCTCTTATAAAAGCTATTTCTTATATCTAAGTGCCTTGAATGCATTCGGTTATCTGCATTTACCACATGTCACTAAAAATGGCAGTTTTGGGGCCATGTTCACTTGGAAAAGCTGGGGCTTGTGGGATATAAGAACTTCGTAGGGAGATGTTTAATAGCTCACATAAGACTTATTGCTCATAGTTACGTGCTTTTTATCAATTATATCATCAGTAAGGGCCATATGGGATTATAAACGGCACTTTTAATGCCATTTATCAAATAGAAACGCTTGGAATCATAAAACGGTACCTTGTGATATTTATGGTCCAGAAATCTTAACTGGAATTTAAAATCGTTCCTCCTGTATAGTCCCCTCCCCCTTCAAGGCCCTTGATAGTTTTCATAAATCGTCTGCTAACTAGCAGGCTACTGCAACATTTGAGGGCTAGCAGGTTACCACACCATCGTAGAGACATGTTTAATGTCTCATTTAAAAGCTATTGGTCATATCTACGTGGTTTTTATAAATTCTACCATAAGTAAGGGCTATCATGGATGCAGCAGTATCTGCAATCTAGTAAAAGATGAATCAAAGTCAATAGTAACCAAAAGTTGAAAAATACGTTTTGGAAAAAACTGCCCGATGAGAAAAATAAAACCATCTGAAACTGACTAAGGAATGGTAGCTATCATTTCGGTTCATCTTGAAAGTAAAAGTTTATTAAAAAAAAAATTCTGAGGATTTCGAGAAAAGCCTGAAATCCCTCGAAAATGGTGCCACATTGTAATAAAAATTGTACCATTGGAATCAGCATGGTCAAAAACTGTGTATCAAAGAATTTGAGTCCTTCACCTTGAAAAACCAGGGAAATCAATTTTTTGAGTGGGTGTCACTAATGTGTTTGTGGGTGTCACTAACACTAATGTGGGTGTCACTATGCCACTAATGCCACTAAGCCACTAATGTGGGTGTCACTAAAATTATAAGAATCTACCAGGGCTAGCGGGTTACCAGAATATTATAGAGAGATGCTTAAGGGCTCATTGAAAAGATACTGCTCCTATCTACGTATTTTTTATAAATCCCACCATCTACAATTGCCACATAGCACTAAAAATGGTACTTTTGGTGTCATTTATCAAGCGAAAAGCTTTGGCGTAAAAAAAAAAAAAAAACAATAAAAAAGAACAAGTCAGAATTGAATTATGCGCACGATGAATTTTGCAAAGTTGTGTTGGTATCAAGTAGCCCATCAAAAATAAACAAAACATCTATTTTCAAAATCAGGGTATAGGGTATAATTTCACGAAAATTTAAGAGAGATACGGAAATTTTGCTTAGATTTCGAAAATCTTGTCTAGAAAAAAAAAAACAAGAGCTAAGAGCTCATATGACACTTGTGACGATGTCGGAAGAGCCAAGAGCCAAGACCTCATATGGCATTAGCTCTAGAAAAATTCTAAGAATCAATAAATTAATTCAAAAGGAAAATCAGAGGCTTAATGCCGGTCGGGATTTTAAATATGGGCTCTGAGATACGAGGTCCTTCTAAATATCAATATTCATTAAGATCCGATAAACCACTCGTAAGTTAAAAATACCTCATTTTTTTCTAATTTTTCCTCTCCCATCATCCCCCCAGGAGGTCGGATTGGGGAAAACAACTTTATCAAGTCAATTTGTACAGGTCCCTGACATGCCTACCAATTTTCATCGTCCTAGCACGTCCAGAAGCACCAAACTCGCCAGAGCACTGGACCCCCCTAACTCTCCCTGAGAAACTAGATGCAGTCCAGCTGCGTCAATCACATATCTACGACATTTGCCTATTCTACCCACCAAGTTTCATCCCAATCTCTCCACTCCAAGTGTTTTCCAAAATTTCAAGTTTCCCGTTCCAAATCCCCCCCCCCCAATGTCACCAGATGTGGTCGGGATTTAAATAAAAGCTCTGAGACACGATTTCCTTCTAAATATCAAATTTAAAAATACCTCACGAACGGTCACCCGTTCTTAAGTTAAAAATACCTCATTTTTTCTAATTTTTCCGAATTAACACCCCCTCCAAATCCCCCAAAGAGAACGGAGCCATTCCAGTTATGTCAATCACGTATCTAGGACTTGTGCATATTCTTCCCACCAAGTTTCATCCCGATCCCTCCACTCTAAGCGTTTTCCAAGATTTTAGTATGTCAATCACGTATCTAGGACTTGTGCTTATTTTTCCCACCAAGTTTCATCCTGATCCATCCACTCCAAGTGTTTTCCAAGATTTTAGGTTCCCCCTCCAACTCCCCCCAGTGTTACCGGATCCGGTCGGGATTTAAAATAACAGCTCTGAGACACGTTATCCTTCTAAATATCAAATTTTATTAAGATCCGATCACCAGTTCGTAAGTTAAAAATACCTCATTTTTTCTAGTTTTTCCGAATTAACCGGGACTTCCCCCCCCCCCAGATAGTCGAATCGGGGAAACGACTATTTCTAATTTAAGCTGGTCTTGTCCATGATACGACTGCCAAATTTCATCGTCCTAGCTTATCTGGAAGTGTCTAAACTAGCAAAACCGGGAGCGACAGACCAACAGAATTTGCGATCGCTATATGGCACTTGGTATTTACCAAGTGCCATAAAAACAGTTTCTTCTAGGATGTCAAGGAAATCGATGCGTGATGACAACTTTAGAAATTACTTCTTAATGCGTAGTTCATTTTTGATGTAGAAGAGTGCAGATTTTCTTGCTCTCTTTGCATAGCATTACTTCTACCACTACTACTAACAACTCACCGCAGCACTAGGCCACCTGAGGCCAACACAGCTACGATATATTATCGGGTTTTTATATTTTTGACTCGATAAAGCCGTCATAAAGTGCTATATGGTACCTTAAAAGGGCAATTAGAATAGAACGGCTGGGCTGACACGTGGACATCGTACATAACTAATTATAAGCTCATTTATAAACTTTTTTCTTGTATTTAATCACTTTTAATAAATTCGACTTAATATGGCAATCAAAAAATGGCATATGCAGGCACGTACGCCGGAATTTATTTCGGGAGGGGGGAGCCAAAACCTTCGAAACAGCAGATATAAAGTAGTATTTTTTTTATAGTTACTAAATAAATGCAAAAAGCAGATATATCGGAAAATACAGATTAACTTTAATCAGTAGTATTGTAGCGGATGGGGGAAGGAGACTGAGGCCTCAAAAGTACGTTTTAGACTCAGGTTATGCTCATAGCGATTTAGAACCAGTGATTAATCTATTATATCCCACTGAAAGGACAATTTTAGGGTTAATAGTGCAATATGGGTGCTGTGGGGGTAGTTCTTCTATTGCAAAAACGTCAATTTTAATGAAAAATGATAGTTTCCAAAATTGATCCATTAAAAGCTGTACTTTATCCTGAAAACGCCATGATATCAAGGATAATTCTATTTTTCCGTGGAAAGCAAACTTTTTACAAAACAAAATAACAGTAGGCTACAATCGCTAATTACTTCAAAGAGGGTAAAAAGTTCAAAAAGTTGTCCTCTTCAAAGAGGACAGAAAATGGGTTAATAATTGGACAGTGACTTGGTCAGATAAATGCATGCTGTAAAATCCCAAAAAAAAGCTTCATACATGTATCTAGATTCTTAAAAAATGTCCTACTTTCGCCAGAAACCCCAAGAAACTGTGGGGAAATTAAACATTTCGATTTTTTTTTGGGGGGGGGGCGGACCCGAAGGCCCCCCCTGCGTACGTGCCAGGGCATATGGTACCGAAAGTGCACTTTTGGTTGTAATTTTCTTTAATGAAAATAAAGAAACAGGGTCTGGTCCTACGAAAAAGCACCCTGGACAAATTTCTCCTGGAAAATTCTTCCACTTCTGCAGAAATGCTCCTCTACGAAAAATACTCTCCTTGGAAATATTCCTCACGTTTAAAATATCGATCGCATTATTAATTTAAAAGTTTTCGAAAAACGAAGTTAGGATTATTAACTTACCCATCGGTCATTTTTTGATAAAGAATATCCTGAAAATTTGAATAATGTTTGGAACATTTGGAAGCATTGTGGCAGAAACCTTGTATTAACTAAAACTCGCCAGAGATACCAATCGGAAAGGAAAATTGAAACATATTTTTGAAGATTACCTTCCCCTTTGTATCTAAAACTACATCTATAAAATTGCACAAAGGTTCTTTCTTGTGTGAATCAGGGTAGAGGGGGTATAAAATTTCTGGAAGGGGGGGGTATACTGAAAATCGTTTTATTTCTAAAGTTTTCTTCATCAAACGAAGATCGATCTCCTAGTACTGCATGTTAAAACTGGTATCAATAAAAAAAAATATAATAGTTTGATACCGCCTATGTATAAATACAAAATTTCTAAATGTGAGCAAAGCAAGCATACATTGTTCGAATTCACTTTATCCAACCTGCAGCAGACATGTCGTGAAGTGCGCTGATGCAGAGATAAATGTCCCATGAATAGCGCTGGCGTTACGTAAAATGCGACTCATTTTAATAATCCTTAGCATATTTGTGTAATTTTTTTTTTTGAGATGGTTAAAAGAAATATATAGAAAAGCGAAAATAATGAGAAGTCAGCATGGCATCATAAATAGAGGCAAGTCTGTATTTATGGGTTAGTGATTGAATCCAAAACATAAAGAATAAGACGTTGTCAGCGCTTATCAAGCGTTTCAAGTACAGATAAAATAATTTGGAGCATTATTGGAGTTTTGATTAGATACTGGAAGTAAAAATTAAAACAATTAAAATGATTCCTGTAACTGATCTCCGCCCCTTAGTCCTTACGGACCCCCATGATCAAAGTACAACCGATTTGGCCTATCAAACAGTTCGTGGTAACGAACTGTAGTAAGGAGCGACCCGGCTCAATAGTAAACGAAAATCTAGAAAACGGAATTTTGATACTAATAAATGCATCAAAAGAATCAAATTTTTATGCTGATTTTAAATATGTAAGTTCCATCAAATTTGGTCTTACTCATCAAAAGTTAAGTGCCTGAGAAAATTTGTCTTGTTTTGGAAAATAGCGGAAAACACCCCCTAAAAGTCATACGATCTTAACGAAAATCACATCATCACATTCAGTGTATCAGAGAACCCTCTTGTAGAAGTTTCAGGCTCTTACCTACAAAAATGCGGAACTTAGTATTTTTGGCCAGAAGACCGATCACGGGTGCGTGTTTATTTGTTTGTTTGTTTGTTGTTTTTTTTTTTTTCAACCAGGGTAACAAAAATTCATTTTTTGCCAGAACTCAGATCACGGATACGTGTTTATATATTTTTTTTCCCAGGGGCGATCGTATTGACTGAGTGGTCCTAGAGTGTCGCGAGAGGGCTTATTCTAACGGAAATTAAAAGTTCTAGTGCCCTTTTTAAGTGACCAGAAAAATTGGAGGGCACCTAGGCCCTCTCCCACGCTCATTTTTTCCAAAAGAGTCACCGGATCAAAATTCTGAGATAGCCATTTTATTTACCATAGTCAAAAAACCTAATAACTATGTCTTTAGAGACGACTTACTCCCCCGCAGTCCCCGTTGGAGGGGCTGCAAGTTACAAACTTTGACCTGTGTTTACATATAGTAATAGTTACTGGGAAGTGTACAGACGTTTTCAGGGGGATTTTTTGGGTTTAGGGGAGAGAGTTGAGGGGGGATTACGTGGGAGGATATTTCCATGGAGGAACTTCTCATGGGACCTCTCAACTTAAAACGAACAGAAATTACTTCGTGTATGAGAGGGGCTGTTCCTTCCTCAACGTCCCGCTCTTTACTCTAAAGTTATTTACTGTTTTATAAAGTAGATTTGAGAGAAAGAGTCAAACTTCAGCGTAAAGAGCGGTGCGTTGAGGAAGGAACAGCCCCTTTCATACACGGAGTAATTTCTGTTCGTTTTAAGTTTTAATGTCGCTCCTTACTTTCAGTTAAAAAAAACTTTTTTTTTGTTTAATCTAGTTATAGTACGAATATTATTATAAGAAATAGTCTTATTTTTCAAAAAAAAATTTCCTTTTTCATTTAAAAACTTATTTTCACTGTAAATCTAACTTCTTATTTTTCAAAATTACGTTTCTGCTCTACTTTCATATGTAGGGAGGGGGAGGATGTTCATATCCACTTTCAAAAGTTTTAAAACAAGGAAATCCAATCTTGAACTGATAGATTTTAGGAAAACAAAGAATTTTTAATATCGGGACAAAAAAAAATTGGCTGAGCAAACGTGGCGACACAGGAAGCATAGATTATTTTTCAATTTTGCCATTAACTAGGCTCACCTATAGTGGCGTAATTTCTGCAAAGTCCTTGGGGAGGGGGTAAAATAGAGCCAATTTTCCTAAATCAAGTGAAAATAGCACTGAAAATCGAAAAAAAAGAGGCATATTGCGCATAAGGGCAAGTATATCAAACAGTTCGTGGTAACGACCTCTAAGTAAGAAGCGACTCGGCTCAGTAGTTATCAAAACAATAAAAATGGAATTTTAATATCAATAGATACATCAAAAGAATTAGCTTATTATGTTGATTCTAAATATATAAGATTCATCAAGTTTAGTGCTACCCATCAAAAGCTACGAGCCTGACAAAGTTTGCCTGATTTTTGAAATAATGGGGAAACACCCCCTCAAAATTAAAGCAATCTTAATGAAAATCACACCATCAGATTTAGAGTATCAGAAAACCCTACTGTAGAAGTTTCAAAATTCCATATGTAAAAATGTGGAATTTTGCTATTTTTGCCAGAAGACAGATCATGGATGCGTCTTCTGTTTTTTTGTTGTTTTTTTTATTGTTTTTTTTTTTTTTTTTAGGAGTGATTGCATCGAAATAATTGTCCTGGAAGATTGGGAGAGGGTACATTCGAAGAGAAATTATAAATTCTTTTGGGTTTTTTAAGTGATCAAAAAGTGTGGTGGGGAACTGGGCCCCTCCAGCGCCCATTTTTTCTCCAAAGTCTTCTAATCAAAATTTTGAAATAGCCATTTGTTCAATATAATTGAAAGATAAATAATTAAGACCTTAGGTGGAACTCCCACAGTCCGTGGGGAGAGGCCAGTATGTTATGAAATTCACCCATTGTTTACGTATATAATCTGTTATTGGGAAGTATACAGACATTTTTTTGGGGGGGGGGGGCTTGGAGTGTATTTCTATAGGGAGAATCTTCCTTGAGGAGGGTAATTCCTGGGAGGGTGGAGTTAGTGAATATTCCATGGGAAATATTACACTGGGGATTTGAAAAAAATGACTATACGAAATTCTTTTTAATTGTTTCATATTTTTTGCCAAAATTTTCATGTGGAGTTGTTCCGGAGGAAATTATCCAGGGCCTTTTTTCACGTGTTTTGATTTCCAGGAAATAATTTCCATAGAAGGAGGTATTTCTGAAGGGATTGAGAAAATGATTGGAGATTAAAATCTTATTAAACAGTTCGTGGTAACGAACTGTAGTAAGCAGCGACCCGACTCAATAGTAACCAAAGCTCTAAAAAACGGATATTTGATACCAATAGTTACATCAAAAGAATTGTATTTTAATGCTGATTTTAAATATATAAGTTTCATCAACTTTAGTCTTACCCACCAAAAGTTACGAGCCTGAGAAAATTAGCCTTATTTTAGAAAATAGGGGAAAACACCCCCTAAAAGCTATAGAATCTTAACAAAAACCACACCATGAGATTCAGAGTATCAGAGAACCCTACTGTAGAAGTTTGAAGCTCCTATCTACAAAAATATGGAATTTTGTATTTTTTGCCAGAAGACAGATCACGGATGCGTGTTTATTTGTTTGCTTTTTTCCCAGGGGTGATTGTATCGACCCAGTTGTCCTAGAATGTGCGAGAGGGCTCATTCTAACGGAAATTAAAAGTTCTAGTGCCCTTCTCAAGTGACCAAAAAATGGAGGGCACCTAGGCCCCCTCCCGTGCTAATATTTTTCCCAAAGTTACCGGATCAAAATACTGAGATAACCATTTTATTTAAAATAGTCGAAAAACCTTATAACTATGTCTTTGAGGACGACTTACTCCCCACAGTCCTCGTGGGAGGGGCTACAACTTACAAACTTTGACGAGTGCTTATATATAGTAATGGTTATTGGGAAGTGTAGAGACGTTTTCAGGGGGATTTTTTGGTTGGGGGAGGGATTTAGAAGAGGAGATTATGTAGGGGAAACTTTCCATGGAGGAATTTTTCATGGGAGAAGAAAATATCCATGAAGGGGGCGCAGGATTTTCTAGCATTATTAAAAAAAAAAACAATAAAAAAAATAAATGGGAAGAAGTTTTTTCAACTGAAGGTAACGAGCAACATTAAAACTTAAAACGAACAGAAATTATCACGCATATAAGGGTTTCATCTCCTGCTAATACCTCGCTCTTTACGCTAAAGTATTTTTAGCAATTTCAACTATTCATTCTACGGCCTTTGTGATTCAGGGGTCATTCTTAAGGAATTGGGACAAAATCTAAGCTTTAGTGTAAAGAGCAAGGTACTGACGAGGGGGCGAACCCCCTCATATACGTAATAAAAACATGCGAATATAGAAGTTCGTTAAGTAAGCTAATTCGTAAGTTACGTACATATTTTAGTAATAAAAACGTTCGTAAAAAATTAAAAGTTCTAGTTGCCTTTTTAAGTAACCAAAAAACTGGAGGGCAACTAGGCCTCCTACCAAGCTCCTTTTTTTCAATATCATTCGATCAAAACTATTAGCAAGCCATTTAGCCCAAAAAAAAACAAACATGCAAATTCCGTTTTAATTATTCGTTTGCGGTGAGCCAAAATCAAAACATGCATTAATTCAAAAACGTTCAGAAATCAAATAACAAAAAACGGTTTTTTTAACTGAAAGTAAGAAGCGACGTTAAAAATTAAAACGAACAGAAACCACTCCTTATATGAAAGAGGTTGTTCCCTCTTCAACGCCCCGCTCTTTACGCTATAGTTTTTTACTGTTTTAAAAAGTAGATTTGAGAGAAAGAGTCAAACTTTAGCGTAAAGAGCGGGGCGTTGAGGAGGAAACAGCCCCTTTCATATACGGAGTAATTTCTATTCGTTTTAAGCTTTAATGTCGCTCCTTACTTTCAGTTAAAAAAACCTGTTTTTTTTTTAATTTAATTCATTTCAAAGAATGCTAAGGAGAATTTTTCTGGCTGAATCTTTCGCAAGAGATTTTAATGGTTGGGGGATTCTCAGCAAGGATGGAACAGTCTAGATTGAATTTGTCGGGGGGGGGGTCACTTTACGATGGATGAAGTCTCCACAGAGGGTTTATCGTAAGGGGGAGGGTTATATTTCATAGAAGGTGAGCCAAATATCTCGGCATTATTTGAAAAATTAACAGAAATTATTTCATATAAATGAAGAGTTCCCCCCTCCTCAATACCTTGCTCTTTACGCTAAAGTTTGACTGTTTGTCCTAATTAAGAGCGTCTACTGAAACACGCGGCCATTTGATTAGAATAGTAAGCTTTTTTAAAAGTGCTAGAAGCTTTAGTGTAAAGAGCAAGGTACTGAGGAGGGGGCAGTCCTTTGTATACGGATTAAATCTGCCAATATTAATATTGCAAATTTTAATTTTTCATGTACGGTGAACCAAATTCCAACCTCCAATAGTTGATAAAGGTTCAGAAGTTAAATAAAAAAATAAGTTTTTATAACTGAAAGACAGGAGCGACAATAAAACTTAAAACGAACAGAAATTAATCCGTATATGAAAGGAGTTTTCCCATCCTCGACACTTAGCTCTTTACTCTAAAGTTTTTATTGTTTAAAAAGTAGAATTGCCACAAAGAGTTAAACTTTAGCGTCAAGAGCGAAGCGTTGAGGAGGGGACAGCCCCTTTCATACACTGAATAATTTATGTTCCTTTTGAGTGTTAATTTCACTATTTACTTTAAGTTGTAAAAACTTGTTTGTTTTTTTATACTAAATTAAACTGACCTGCTCCTCTGGGTGCTTAAATTGGGCAGGTTAATCTTAGTTATGTCACGATTACTTGCAGAAACGAAGTTTCAGCTGGGGGCAAACTGAGGTCTGGAGGGAGCAGCGTTCCTTGTCCAATAGGAAACTACGTCCCTGCTCACTTATTTTTTTATGATAAGGCTCTCTGGGTCTATGGTGCGCAATCAGAACTTTCAGAGACGGTATATTTACATAAATGTTAATGTGGAAGATATTAGGAAGTTTAAAGGACCCCTATTTTTGGATTATTTTTTTTCATATTAAAAACGAGCATGGATTAATTAAAAAAAAAACACCTCCTGGAATTAAAGAGCGTAGTTGAAACTTAAAAAAAAGGAAAAAAGTTTTAAAGTTACTTAACAAATTATAGGGTTTTTCCAAATTATTGGGGGAGTAATTGCCCTTCCCCCTGCCCCCTTCCAAACAACGCCTTTGCATATCTATATATATAAAAATAAGTTGTCTGTCTGTCTGTCTGTCTGTCGAGTGACGTCATGTTTGTGTGTCGACTGACGTCATATTTGTCGACTGAAGTCATTATAAGGATTGAGCTGTATGTCGTCATGAAGTTGTTTGTCGACTGACGTCATGTTTGTCAACTGATGAAATTACAGACCGGGACACCGGGACACAAATGACGACCGGGACACCGGGACACAGGGAATATAAATGACGACCGGGACACTCAAAGAGAAATTACAGACTGGGACACCGGGGCACAAATCACGACCGGGACACAGGGAATATAAATGACGACCGGGACACAGGGACACAACTACAACGGGGACGCCGGGGGCACAGGGGGGATATATTAATGACGACCGGGACACCGGGACACAGGTAATATAAATGACGACCGGGACACTCAAAGAGAAATCACAAACTGGGACACCGGGACACAAATGACGACCGGGACACAGGGACACAACTACAACGGGGATGCTGGGAGGCACAGGGGGATATATAAATGACGACGGGGACACAGGGAATGTTCGATTAGCAATCATCATTAACAAAGCTCAAGGGCAATCATTAGAATAATGAGGTATAGATCTGAATACGTATTGTTTTTTCCATGGACTATTATATGTTGCATGTTCAAGAGTCAGTAAACCTGACAATCTATTTATATGCACAGACAATAGGACAGCGAAGAATGTTGTATATTCGCAAGTTTTACATAGTTAAACACACACACACACACACACACACACACACACACACACACACACACACACACACACACACACACACACATATATATATATATATATATATATATATATATATATATATATATATATATATATATATATATATATATATATATATATATATATATATATATATTCGGGTGGGACACAGGGACACAACTACAATGGTGCGTAACTAATATGGCGCGTAACGACTTACGCGCGCGGGAGGCTTGAGGGGGCGCGAAGCGCCCCCACCAACTAGGTGTTGGGGTGTCGCGAAGCGCCACCCCAACAGCTTGTACAGAATAGTTTTTAACGCCAATCCCCCGAAAATGAAATAAAACTTTCAAATCATATAGGCTAACTTTCGTTTTGACTGGCTCAATTTGAATACTTGTGGTGGTATTATGCGTCACTATTTGTTAACATGCCGATAATAAGGTTCTCAAAACTTTTAAATTGATTGGAGGTCTCAGAATTTCCTCTGAAGATGGTTCTCGTAGGAAATTTATCGATTTAAGACACAAAATAAAGTAAACTCGCTTATGCTGTTATCGGCTCGCTTTAGTTGCGACAAAAGGCACCAAATATAAAATTTTTCATTAATCAATCAGTAGGATGGGATATGAATAGGGTCTCCTCTGGGAAAAATCAACAAGTATGGGAAGGTAAATACCGAGGGATCCCGTAACAAAAACAAAATAAAAATCAGATCTCGAAAACACGTAATAGGTATCTCAGAATCTAGTTCAGTTGTCAGGTTGACCCTTTTAGGACCTTTTACAGCTCAAAATAAAGTAAAAAGGCTCTTTGCTGCAGTCGGAATTGTTTGATAGTTAAAAATGGTTCCAAGCACACAATTTTCTATTAGAAGAGGCCGTCCCCTAGTTTTATTAGAGACCAGCCATGAAAAGCAGTGGGGTCAAATGGTCAGAGGAGGGTAAGGACCCTCCCCCACATTTAGTTTGCCTCTTAATTTTGACAGTCTTCTTTAAGGGTATTTTCATGGAAAAATGCCTTTTTTGGTGTTTTTAGTAAATAGATTGAAAAACAGAGTTAGAAATGACCAAATTTTGACAAAGGCATTTTGCCCTCTTCTAAATATCGTAAATGTCGCAAACACCACTGTGAAAAATAAGAATGAAGCTAAAGAAGAGATCGCGTAACAGAAAAACACGAACTTGGGTATTTTTGGAAAGGGTATTGAAATATTGAACACAGGGTTTTTTTTCAACTTAAGTGAATCTCTTCTTGGAAAGACTGGGGATTGACTGTTTTCGCCTAATTGTTAACTTTTCCATGGAATTTCTAGAAAACCAAAACCAAATAGAATTTTAGTTTAAGTGTTGAGTTATTGCCTCTATCTTAAAAACAGAAAAACATATTTATTGTTATTTGCAGCCAAAGTAACAAGCATATGTTTGTCATGGTTTTACCAATCTGGTCTAAACGATCTCGTGTTGATTCAGCACAGCAGTCACAATTCTTCCTGTTCTTAACAGGAAGAGGTCTCATCCCGCCTCACTCCTCCCCTATACTACGTCTAGAATGTCTTTATTTTTATTATTTTTTTTCTCATGAAAGCAATGTCCGACAACGAATATTGGTCCAGGCATTATTGTTATTTCTATGTTTCTGAAACACCTAAGTAATAAAGAATATCCCTTAATATGTTTTGTCACTGGATTAAAATCGATTGCCGAATTACATCAGTGCTTATAGTTATTTAATTATTTAAATTATTTAACTTATTTTTTTAATTCCATTGGATTTTTTTCAATTAGTGCTTTTGACATTGTTCTTTTCCTAACAATTTGCTTTGGAAACCACGATTTAAACCTTCCATGCTCAATTGATCCCTTTTATAGATTCCTTTATAATTCCCCGACAGCATAAAATGGGACCCTCTGAACTGTTTTGATATGATAATAGCGTACTCAGGGATTTCGTAATTCCTAAGCAGAAATTTCATCTGTGAAAATGCTAATCAATTTATCTGAAATTCCATTTAGTCGTGTGGGTGGTCACGATAAAGGGGACTATGCTAAATTTTTTAGAGTGATTCGTAAAATGATTAAAATGAGCTTAAAATCTTTTAATACTACTTATAGGAGTATTCTTAATGTTTATAAATACTGTCATCGAAACGTGTTTTTCTTTGTTGACTAGAAAGTGATTCCAGGATTGTATAATTACAGATTTCTGAGTACTCTGTAAATAATTTGTTAAATAGCTTGAGCTAAAGTAATTTGATTTTGGATGTGCAAAAACATTAATGTAATCTTCTTTATTTTGATTTTTTTTTTTTCACCCATTTTTCCTATTTCAATTTTTAGAGTAGAAATAGACGATATTGTCAAGGTTCAACATATTCTGTTATAACCTCGAACTCCATAAATTATTATTTTTATTGTTTTAAAACAAACAAACAAAGTGATATAGAAAAGGCTGTTAATTAGGTCATCAGAAATAATGGTAACATTTTCCTATTTGCCAAAAATATGGAAAAACTTGCAGCAGAGCTTGGTAAGTAACTGGAGGCGTACGCTAAAGGAGGCGTCAGTGCCCACCCTCCTACGCAATCGTAAATTTCCCAGAATTTCTGGACACTAGCTTTTTATTATCACAAACACCCCCACCCCCACCCCCTATCAACGGAAAATTCTCCCGCACATGCCTGCATACGCCATGCATAAAAAGAAAAACACGTAACGTATTTTGTCTCGTGAAGATCAGAAACCTGCTGGCCATGGTTGCCAACAACTGACGTCCAAAAAGAGAGCAAATCAAGGCATAAAAAAGAGTGAATTTGCTCAAAGAGAGTGCAAATCAAGGTATAAAAAAGAATGAATTTGCTCAAAAAGAGTGCAAGTCAAAAAATTTGCACGCACACGGCTACCAAAGCTTGCGCATCACCTCTGAGGTATAAAAGAGTGCATTTCGAGTGAAAAGTGTACAATTTAGTAACCTTGTTCCTTGTGTTAGACACATTTCTGACAAAGTTACCAACTACTCATGTTCAAAGTGAATGAGAACTAATACCCAAAAAGAATGATTTTCACTCAAGTGTGCAAATTGCAGATACACTCATATAATATGAATTTTACTTGAATATTTCGACGTTCGTGAATTAAAAGTGAAATCGTTTTACTCTTCGGAAAATTATTCATAGAAAAGCAAAATTAAAGATTTTTAATGCTTCATAGTCCTTTTTCAACGCTTCATAGTCCAGATGATAGAATTGCATGTGCTCAATTATTTATTTGACCATTTAATCAAGCAGTTCGCAGTAACAAGCTGTAAGTAAGGAGCGACCCAGCTCAATAGTAACCGAAACTCTAATGGAATTTTGATAGGAATAGATGCATCAAAAGAATTATAATTTTATGCTGATTTCAAATATATAACTTTCATCAAGTTTAGTCTTACAAATCAAAAGTTACAAGCCTGAGTAAATTTGCCTAATTTTGAAAAAAAAACAGGAAACACCCCTTAAAGGTTATAGAATCTTAATGATACACACACTATCAGATTCACTGCATCAGAGAATCCTTCTAAAGAAGTTTCAAGCTCCTATCTGCAAAAATAAGGAATTTTGTATTTTTTTTTTTTTTTTTGGCCAGAAGAAAGATCACGGATGCGTGTTTATTTGTTTGTTTCTTTTCTTTTCTTTTTTTCCACAGGGGTGATCGTATCGACCCAGTGGCCCTTGAATATCGCAGGAGGACTTATTCTAACGGAAACTAAAGGTAATAGTGCCCTTTTTGGGTGACCTAAAAAATTTAAGGGCAACTAGGCCCCCTCCCCGCTCATTTTCCCAAAATCACCCGATCATAATTTTTAGATAGCCATTTTGTTCAACATATTAGAAAAATCTAATAACTATGTTTTTGAGGATGACTTAAACCCCCACAGTCCCCGGGAGAAGGGCTGCAAGTTGTAAACTTTACCCATTGTTTACATATAGTAGGCTAATGGTAATTGGGAAGCATACAGACGTTTTCGATGGCAATTTTTTCTGGTGGGGGTTGGGGGAGGGGTTTCCTTTAAAAAATCTTTCTACGAAAGACTTTTGCATGGGGGAAGGGAATGTTCCATGCAGGGGTGCCGGATTTCCCAGCATTATTTAAAGAACGATCAGAAACTAAATAAAAAAACAAGTTTTTTCACCAACATTAAAACTTAAAACATACAGAAATTATTCCGTATATGAGGGGGGTTCGCCCCCTCGTCAATACCTCGCTCTTTACGCTAAAGTCTTTTTTAGCACTTTCAAAAGAGCTATTTATTCTAATTAAACAGCCTTTGGGGTTCTGGGGTCATTCTTAAAGAATTGGATCAAAATTGAACTTCAGCGTTCAGAGCGAGGTATTGATATGGGCGCGAACTTCCCCATATCCGTAGTAATTTCTGTTTGTTTTAAGTTTTAATGTCGCTCCTTACTTTCAGTAAAATTTTTTTTTTATTTAATCAAACAGTCTGTGGTAACGAACTGTAGTAAGGAGCGACCCGGCTCAATAGTAACCGAAACTCTAAAAACTGGAATTTTGTGACCAATAGTTACATCAAAAGAATCGAATTTTAATGCTGATTTTAAATACATAAATTTGATCAAGATCAGTTATACCCATCGAAAGTTACGAGCCTGAAAAAATTTGCCTCATTTTAGAACATTGGGGGAAACACCCTTTAAAAGATATGGAATCTTAACGAAAATCACACCATCAGATTTAGCGTGTAACAGAACCTTATTATAGAAGTTTCAAACTCCTATCTACAGAAATGTGGAATTTCGCATTTTTTGCCAGAAGACAAATCACGGATGCGTATTTATTATTTTTTTTTTTCAGGGGTGATCGTATCGACTGAGTGGTCCTAGAATGTCGCGAGAGGGCTCATTCTAACGGAAATTAAGAGTTCTAGTGCCCTTTTTCAGTGACCAAAAAATTGTAGGGAACCTAGGCCCCCTCCCACCCTCATTTTTTCCCAAAAGTCACCGAATCAAAATTCTGAGATAGCCATTTTATTCACCATAGTCGAAAAACCTAATAACTATGTCTTTAGGGAAGACTCACTCCCCCGCAGTCCCCGTGGGAGGGGATGCAAGTTACAAACTTTGACCTGTGTTTACATATAATAATGGTTACTGGGAAGTGTACAGACGTTTTCAGGGGGATTTTTTTTTGGTTTAGGGGAGAGTTGAGGGGGTACGTGGGAGGATGTTTCCATGGAGAAACTTTTAATGGGGGAAAGTAATTTCAATGAAGGGGGCGCTGGATTTTCAAGCATTATTTGAAAAAAACAATGAAAAAATTAATATGAAAAGTTTTTTCTACTGAAAGTAAGGAGCTGCATTAAAACTTAAAACGAACAAAAATTATTACACATGTGAGGGGTTTACCTTCTTGTTATACCTCACTCTTTACGCTGAAGTATTTTTAGTAATTTCAACTATTTATTCTGCGGCCATTGTGATTCAGAGGTCATTCTTAAGGAATTGGAACAAAATCTAAGCTTTATTGTAAATAGCGAGGTATCGACGAAGATTGAACCCCCTCATATACGCAATAAAAACATACGAATATAGAAGTTCGTTACGTAAGTTAATTCGTAAGTTACATATATTTTTTTACCGATGAAAACGTTTGTAAAAAATTTAAAGTTCTAGTTGCTTTTTTAAGTAATCAAAAACTTGGAGGGCAACTAGGACTCCTCCCTCGCTCCTTTTTTCTCAAAATCTTCCGATTAATTGCAATTAATTAATATGTAAATTTCGTTTCAATTATTTATGTGCAGAGAATCAAGATCAAAACATGCATTAATTCAAAAACGTCCAGAAATTAAATAAAAAAACAAGTTTTTTTAAATGAAAGTAAGGAGCAACATTCAACAGAAATTACTCCGTATATGAAAGGGGCTTTTCCTCCTCAACGCCCCGCTCTTTACGCTAAAGTTTCTTACTATTTTAAAAATAGAGTTAAGAGGAAGAGTCAAACTTTAGCGTAAAGAGCGAGGCGTTGAGGAGGAATAGCCCCTTTCATATACGGAGTAATTTCTGTTCGTTTTAAGCTTTAATGTTGCTCCTTACTTTCATTTAAAAAAAAAACTTGTTTTTTTATTTATCACAAGAAAGAAACAACGTTACTGCTCTGGTTACCCTACCAGTCCAAAGACCTGCAAGCTTCATGCAATTCCAACTCTTGTCTTAAGTGACCAGGGTCTTAGAGCATTGAAATAGGTGAGGAAGAAGATTAAATATTGGAAATATAAGAATATCGTAAAAATTATCACGATGACAAGTTTCAAAATGAAATAAAAACCATTTTTACTAAGATTCCGACTATGAAGGGATAAATAATTAGTAAAAAATTAAAAACAAATAAATAGAATAAAAAAATGTTAAAAAATGCGCCAGTGATGGCAAGCTCGAAAGTCTTAATTTAGGCCAGTATGATTAGTCTGCATTACAAAACGTGCCAACTATCAGCGAAGTACGAAAGTAACTGACGTTGAAACCCGCAAAGGAAAACAAAAATCATAACCCTATTTTTTAAATATCATTTGCTATAGATGAATTTAGATTAAGTATCATTTGACGTGAATTTAAATAAAAACGCCATTAATATTGAAACCCTCTCCCCGATGTAAAAGTAATTATTTGCAACAGGGCCAGTGGAACTTACAATCCCGTTCATCTCTGGGGTTTTCACCGGTTATGCCGTAACAAGACAACTGCGTCTGCATGTGATTATAGAGGGTGTTGTTTTCGGCTAAATACAGTCCGAGGACGCTTCTTCTTAAATCTGTTAATACTAATTATTCTTTTTAATCACACCATCAGATTCAGCGTATAAGAGAACACTACTGTAGAAGTTTCAAGCTCCTATCTACAAAACGTGGAATTTTGCCTTTTTTGCCAGAAGACAGATCACGGATACGTGTTTATTTGTTTACTTGTTTGTTTATTTGTTATTTTTTTTTCCCAGGGATGATCGTATCGACCCAGCAGTCCTGGAATGTCACGAGAGAGCTCATTCTAACGGAAATTAAAGCTCTAGTGTCCTTTGTAAGTTACCGAAAAATCCGACGGCACCTTAGCCCCCTCCCACGCTCATTTTTCCAAAGGTCACCGGATCAATATTTCGAGATAACCATTCTATTCAGCGTAGCCGAAAACTTACTGGCTATTTCTTTGGGGACCACTTAATCCCCCACAGTCCCTGGGGGAGGGGCTGCAAGTTACAAACTCACCATTGTTTTCATATAGTAATGGTTATTATGAAGTGCAGAGACGTTTTCAAGGGGTCTTTTTCACGTTGGGGTGAGGGTGGTTCGGGGGGAGGGGGTTACGTGGGAGTATCTTTCCATGGAGGGATTTATCATAAGGGAAGAGAATTTCCATGAAGGAGCGCAGGATTTTCTAGCAATATTTAAAAAAAAACAATGAGAAAATAAATAATTTTCTTTCAACTGGAAGTAATGAGTAGCATTAAACCTTAAATTGAACATAAAGTAATACGTATATAAGGGTTTTGTCTCCTCCTAAATACCTCGCTCTTTACGCCAAAGTATTCCTATTAATTTCAGCTATTTATTCTACGGCCTTTGTGATTCAGGGGTCATTCTTAAGGATTTAGGAAAAATTCTAGCTCTAGTGTAAAGAGCGAGGTATTGACGAGGGGGCGAAACCCCTGATATACTTAATAAAAATACACAAATATAGAGGTTCTTTACGTAAGTTAATTCATAAGGTACGTATGTTTATTACTAACAAAAACGTTCATATAAAAGAAAATCTAGTTGACTTTTAAGTAACTAAAATTGGAGGGGAACTAGGCCTCCTCCAGCACCCCGTTTTCTTATCAAAATTTTCCAATCAAAACTATGAGAAAGCCATTTAGCAAAAGAATAGATATGCAAATTACGTTTTAATTATTCATGTACAGTGAGCCAAAATCAAAATATGCATTAATTTAAAAACGCTCAGAAATTAAATAAAAAAACATGTTGTTTTAACTGCAAGTAAGGAGTGACATTAAAACTTAAAACGAACAGAAATTATTCCGTATAAGAAAGGGGTTGTCCCCTCCTCAACGCCTCACTCTTTCCGCTAAAGTTCTTTATTGTTTTAAAAAGTAGAGTTGTGAGAAAGAGTAAAACTCTAAAAAAAAATGAAGAATCTGTTATAAATTCTGAAATGATTGTTTTGAAATGCGAAATGACAAAATAGTTTTGCTGTGGCTTCATCTTATTTGTTTCAAAAAGACAACTCATACCCAGGACGGGTTGGACCATATAAAAAATGTGTTAAAAATTATAGAAGCTCAGATCATATATACATATATATATATATATACTAGCTGTTGGGGTGGCGCTTCGCGCCACCCCAACACCTAGTTGGTGGGGGCGCTTCGCACCCCCCCCAAGCCCCCCCGCGCGCGTAAGTCGTTACGCGCCATATTAGTTACGCGCCATTGTAGTTGTGTCCCTATGTCCCACCTGTGAATATAGATATATATATATATATATATATATATATATATATATATATATATATATATATATATATATATATATATATATATATATATATATATATATATATATATATATATATATATATATATATATATATATATATATATATATATATATATATATGTTTTTAACTACGTAAAACTTGCAAATATACAACATTCTTTGCTGTCCCATTGTCTGTGCATATAAATAGATTGTCAGGTTTACCGACTCTTGAACATGCAACATATAATGGTCCATGGGAAAACAATCCGTATTCAGATCTATACCTCATGATTCTAATGATTGCCCTTGAGCTTTGTTGATGGTGATTGCTAATCGACCATTCCCTGAGTCGCCATCGTCATTTATATATCCCCCTGTGCACCCCGGCGTCCCCTTTGTAGTTATGTCCCTGTGTCCCGGTCGTCGTCATTTATACTCCCTGTGTCCCGGTGCTTTGTTGATTGCTAATCGAACATTCCTTTTGTCCCGGTCGCTTTCTCTTTGAGTGTGGTCATTTATTTAGATTGTCAGGTTTACCGACTCTTGAACATGCAACATATAATTGTCCATGGGAAAAACAATCCATATTCAGATCTATACCTCATGATTCTAATGATTGCCCTTGAGATTTGTTGATGGTGATTGCTAATTGAACATTCCCTGTGTCCCGGTCGTCATTTATATTCCCAGTATTCCGGTCGTCATTTGTGTCCCAGTGTTCCCCTTTTAGTTTTTTTTTATTGGTTTTGACCTTTTTTTAGGTTTTTTAGTTTTTTTCTTTTTTCTTTTTAGTTTTTTTTGAAGTTTTTATCTTTTTAGTTTTTTTATTTTTATTTATATTTTTTTAGTTTTCTTTTTCTCCTTTATTTTTCAGTTTTTTTCCTTTTTTTAGTTTTTTTTCTTTTTTAGTTCTTTTAGTTTTTACCTTTTTTAGTTTTTTTTAGTTTTTTAGATGAAAATTTTTTTTAGTTTTTTTCCTTTTTTTCTTTTTAGTTTTTTATTGGTTTTTACCTTTTTTTTTAGCTTTTTTAGTTTTTTTCGTTTTTTCTTTTTACTTTTTTTTTAGTTTTTGTCTGTTTTATTTTTTTTTATTTTTATTCTTAATTTTATTAGTTTTCTTTTTCTCTTCTATTTTTCAGTTTTTTCCTTTTTTTTAAGTTTTTTTTTTAGTTTTTAGTTTTTTTAGTTTTTTTTTCCTTTTTTTCTTTTTAGTTTTTTATTGGTTTTTACATTTTTTTTAGCTTTTTTAGTTTTTTTCGTTTTTTCTTTTTACTTTTTTTTAGTTTTTATCTTTTTTATTTTTTTTTATTTTATTCTTAATTTTATTAGTTTTCTTTTTCTCTTCTATTTTTCTGTTTTTTCCTTTTTTTAAGTTTTTTTTTTAGTTTTTAGTTTTTTTAGTTTTTTAGTTTTTTTAGTTTTTTTAGTTTTTTAGCTTTTTTATTTTTTTTATTAGTTTTTAGTTTTTTTGTAGTTTTTGCCTTTTTTTTAGTTTTTTCAGTTTTTTTTTTAGTTTTTAGTTTTTTACCTTTTTTGTGGATCGTCACCTGATCCACAGATCCACAGATCCACAGATCCATTTTAAGTTTTTTTTTTAGTTTTTAGTTTTTTTAGTTTTTTTTCCTTTTTTTCTTTTTAGTTTTTTATTGGTTTTTACCTTTTTTTTAGCTTTTTTAGTTTTTTTCGTTTTTTCTTTTTACTTTTTTTTTTAGTTTTTATCTTTTTTATTTTTTTTATTTTATTCTTAATTTTATTAGATTTCTTTTTCTCTTCTATTTTTCAGTTTTTTCCTTTTTTTAAGTTTTTTTTTAGTTTTTAGTTTTTTTAGTTTTTTAGTTTTTTAGTTTTTTTAGTTTTTTAGCTTTTTTATTTTTTTTTATTAGTTTTTAGTTTTTTTGTAGTTTTTGCCTTTTTTTAGTTTTTTCAGTTTTTTTTTTAGTTTTTAGTTTTTTACCTTTTTTGTGGATCGTCACCTGATCCACAGATCCACAGATCCACAGATCCATTTTAAGTTTTTTTTTTTAGTTTTTAGTTTTTTTAGTTTTTTTTTTCCTTTTTTTCTTTTTAGTTTTTTATTGGTTTTTACATTTTTTTTTTAGCTTTTTTAGTTTTTTTCGTTTTTTCTTTTTACTTTTTTTTTAGTTTTTATCTTTTTTATTTTTTTTTATTTTATTCTTAATTTTATTAGTTTTCTTTTTCTCTTCTATTTTTTAGTTTTTTCCTTTTTTTAAGTTTTTTTTTAGTTTTTAGTTTTTTTAGTTTTTTAGTTTTTTTAGTTTTTTTAGTTTTTTAGCTTTTTTATTTTTTTTTATTAGTTTTTAGTTTTTTTGTAGTTTTTGCCTTTTTTTAGTTTTTTCAGTTTTTTTTTTAGTTTTTAGTTTTTTACCTTTTTTGTGGATCGTCACCTGATCCACAGATCCACAGATCCACAGACAACTTATTTGTATATATATATATATATATATATATATATATATATATATATATATATATATATATATATATATATATATATATATATATATATATATATATATATATATATATATATATATATATATATATATATATATATATTTCTGGAGACGGGGCAACCAGAATCAATCTCCCCCTTTGTAGATAGTGATTTGAAAGAAAAAACATGTAATTTTCCATTTTAGGCTACTCTTTGCTAACCTTCCGTCTTGGTTGTTTCTTTTTTCTTTTTTTTTTCTTTTTTTACATGACTGGAGCTGGTATGTCTAATCCTTTTCAGAATGCAGATGCAGTGAACTCTGTATCCCCAAAATGTCCTTTTACAAGTCCAAATCTCGGTCTCATTTTGGGTCCAACAGCTGTACTAAATATGTTCCTTTCAATGGGAACGTTGGCCTGGCAATTCTACTCAGCGAGCTCCAATCTCAAGTGCTAATTTAGGTTATCCAAGTTCTTCGCCCTATTTTAATATAATCTCTCAAACCTCCAGCTGCTGCACGAAGGGCGCGACAAAAACCCAATCGGTTTAATAAATTGAGGGTTTGTTATTTCAATGCTTTGTATTATAAGCACGAAAGGGAACTTTCTAGCCGGCTTGTGTTTATCTAAGCCTTGAGTAGTTTATCCAGTAAAGCTTTAATCCGCTCAGCCTCACAAGTGGGAAACTCCAAGTACCTCTTACATCAACGCTTTAATAATGAAAGAGACGTACCGTAACAGGAAAGCCTTCAGCGCTTATTCCTTATTGGACTGCTTTCCTGGGTAAGGCGGAGCCTTGAATAAAAAGCAGCAGGCGGTGCTAAAAATTGAACAGCCAATAAGAGATTTCTTGGAAATGATGACGCAGCCCTTTCTATTGGAAAATAGAGTTAAAACTCAGCGATGCGTTCTCTGTGGTATCTTTGCTTGTTGATCTAAAGTTGATTTTTAATCATTTCGTGTTTTCATTAGTGATAGTTTCTTATATTCTTTCTGATTTGAAAGAATCTCGGATTGTTTTTCTAAGGCTACAATCTCAAACCGAAAGTTTACCCCTGTGACTTAATGTGCTTTGCTAACTTAAACCAGTTTGCTTTTGTAGACTCGGTTTTGTTGTTTCTATAAACTTTCTTGTGTTTATCGAAGACTTCGGAACTGTTGAGAAAAGAGTGAACTTGCTGGATTGTCTCGACGTCGATTAAGGAAAGAAGAATAACTTAACAGACTTTTAAAAATAAGCAAGGTAATTAAGTTTGTTGACGTTTCTAGATGGTCTTTTAACTTTATCCCAACGAGTCATTCATAGTCAAATAAACGATCGTAGAACTTAAATAGGCAAATTCTATGGTTGTTTTCTTAGGCTAATCAACTTGATCTGAAATGAAAGATTAAATGGGTTAAGTAACGTGTATTTGGAAAATGATGAAATAGCCGAAAGTTTTCACTTCCTGGCTGAAGGGCCACGAAACAGAGATCAGCACAGCCGGTAGGGACTGTAAAGTCCAAATCTTTTCATTTGGAGATGATTTTGCCGCTTCAACGTTTTATGACATCCAAACCAGCTAGAAGCTTAGAAAAAACACCAAATATGCTTAATGTTTTCTAAGCTGCGAGGTTTAGTTTTACCTCGCGAAATGATAGTGTGAAAAAAAAAAGAAAAAATGTTTCCATGTCAGGCTAAGTAATTGATTTAACCATTGTATACTTATCGCACTAAAACAAATGAAATTCCGGCAAAGTTTTAAGCCTTAGCTTGATTCCTTAATTTGAAATTCGTTATTGTAGCACAAATATACAGCCATTTTATGAAATTTTGGCATAAGATCAAAATTTGTTGTCCATAAGATCAAAGCTTAATTATTCAACTTTTACCGTGGGGGGGGGGAATGAATTGGTGCGTTGTGTCTAGAGGAGTAGCATTAAAACTTACGGGAATAGAAATTAGCCTGTATATGAGGGAACTGCACCCTCGTCAACACATCGATCGTTAACCTACAGTTTTTTAGTGCTTAAAAGAAAACTTATTATTCCGATTCAACGGCCCTTGCGTTTCAGCAGTCGCCTAAATAAAAAAAGTCAAACTTTAGTGTAAAGAGTAAAGAATTGAGGAGGTAGCAGCACCCTCAAATACAGAATAACTTTGTTCGTTTTAAGTTTTTATATTGCTCCTACTTATAGTTGAAAAAACTTGTTTTTTACAATTTAGTTCCTAGTCTTTTTTCAAATCTTGTCCGGCTTAGCAATGATCTATTTTGGTTACCAGTCCCATAAAGCTCTGATTTCTTGCTGTCAAGTTATATGTAGCAATAGCTTTAAATTGATTGGCAGGGCCCCAACTTTTTCAGTTTTTTTCTGATCATGAATTAAAATATTGGATTGCATCTAAAATTTTAGACAAAATTTTAATATTTGGTAAAAATTTTTGATGAACAGCAGTTTGTTACAGTCCTTAATAATATTAAATAAAAAAAACTAGTTTTTTAACTGAAAGTAAGGAGCGACATTAAAACTTAAAACGAACAGAAATTACTCCGTATATGAAATGGGTTGTCCCCTCCGCAGTCCCACGCTCTTTACGCTAAAGTTTGACTCTTTGCCACAATTCTACTTTTTAAAACAACTAAAACTTTAGCGTAAAGAGCGTGGGACTGCGGAGGGGACAACCCATTTCATATACGGAGTAATTTCTGTTCGTTTTAAGTTTTAATGTCGCTCCTTACTTTCAGTTAAAAAACTAGTTTTTTTTATTTAATTTCTGAACGTTTTTGAATTAATGCATGTTTGATTTTGGCTCTCCGCACATAAATTATTGAAATGAAATTAGTATATTAATTTTTTTTTGGCTAAATGGCTTTCTCTTAGTTTTGATCAGACGATTTTGAGAAATAAGGGGTGGGGAAGGAGGCCTAGCTGCCCTCCAATTTTTCGGTTACTTAAAAAGGCTACTATAACTTTTAATATTCAATGAACGTTTTTATTAGTAAAAAATATACGTAACTTAAGAATTAACTTACGTAACAAACTTTTATATTCTTATATTTTTATTATGTGTACGAGGGGGTATGTACCCTCGTTAATACCTCGCTCTTTACACTAAATCGTAAGTTTTGTTCCAATTCTTTAAGAATGACCCCTGAATCAAATAGGCCGTTGAATAAATAGTTGAAATCACTAAAAATATTTTAGCATAAAGAGCGAGGTATTTATCTCCTCCTAAATACCTCGCTCTTTATGCAAAAGTGTTTTTAGAGCCCTTCATATGCGTAATAATCTCTGTTTGTTTTAAATTTCAATGCTATTCCTTACTTTCATTTGAAAAAACGTTTTCATGTTTATTTTTTCATTGTTTTTTTTTATAGTAATGCTAGAAAATCCTGCGCCCTTTTCATTGAATTTTTTTCAACCATGGCATATTTCTCCAAGGAAAGATCCTCCCACATAGCCCCCTCCCTCAACCCTACCCCCAAAACCAAAAAAATCCCCCTGAAAACGTCTGTACACTTCCCAATAACCATTATTATATGTAAACACTGGTTGAAGTTTGTAACTTGCAACCACTCCCCCAGGGACTGTGGGGGAGTAAGTCATCCCCAAAAACATAGTTATTATGGTTTTCGACTATGTTGAACAAAATGGCTAAAAACATAGTTGAAAAACATAGTTACAAAATGGCTATCTCAAAATTTTGATCCGTTGACTTTGGGAAAAAAATGAGCTTGGGAGGGGGCCTCGATGCCCTCCAATTTTTTTGGTCACTTAAAAAGGGCACTAGAACTTTTCATTTCCGTTAGAATGAGCCCTCTTGCGACATTCTAGGACCACTTGGTCGATACGATGACCCCTGGGAAAAAAAAAAAAAAACAAAAAAACAAAAAAACAAACAAATAAACACGCACCCGTGATTTGTCTTCTGGCAAAAAATGCAAAATTCCACATTTTTGTAGATAGGAGCTTGAAACTTCTACAGTAGGGTTCTCTGATACGCTGAATCTGATGGTGTCATTTTCGTTAAGATCCTACGACTTTTAGGGGGTGTTTCCCCCTATTTTCCTAAATAAGGCAAATTTTCTCAGGCTCGTAACTTTTGATGGCTAAGACTAAACTTGATGAAACTTATATATTTAAAATCAGCATTAAAATGCGATTCTTTTGATGTAGCTATTTATATCAAAATTCAATTTTTTAGAGTTTTGGTTACTATTGAGCCGGATCGCTCCTTACTACAGTTCGTTACCACGAACTGTTTGATTTTTACTTCACTATTTTGAGTGGACGGGTACTAGTGGACTATGGACGGGGACGGGGTAATATTCTTCATGGCCTATAGATTGAAATTCTGTGTTACTTTTGATCTTCTATGCCGATAAAGTCGTCTCGGCCTCTAAAATAGAGTTATCTAATGTTTAAATGCATTGAATATTCGTCAAATGCAAAGAAACATTCTATACAAATGGGAAAAAGGGAATATTTCCACTTAAAATCATTAAAAATAAAGCTCCTGATAGAACAATCCACCACCAAAACTCCCGTGAATTTTCTGGCAAGGCTAATGATATCCCAACCCACCTTTTTTCATCTCTCTACCGATAGGTATGTGAATGCAATATTTTACGCTACATAGAAAAATAGTGCCCTAATGAGAGTGATACTGTTACCCCCTGTCCTAGCACGAATAATAAAGGCGTAGACCAAATATTCCTGGGAATCGAGAGGGGTTACTTATTAGTTTCCACTCCATCTTCAAAACTCATTCTATATGTATGTGAAGGCTCGATGAGTTAGGTTATTTGCGTATCAAACGGATTTCATTGAGGCACCTGATCCCCCTCCCCCTTTCCTCGCCTACAAGATGATGCATAATAGCTGATGGGCACTGACACATCCTGTATATAATATTATGAATTATGAAGCAAATCAGTTTCCTGAAATGAAGGTGTAAAATAAAACTCAGAGACAGTTTTCTGCATACCACCACGCATCAGCCTTATTTAGGCTTAGTATAAATGAAAGAAGATTAGAGATTAATTCCCACTCCCCCTTTCGTACCCTACTTCTTTATTTATCTGAAGCCTCATGGAGAGTTAGACTGTTTGGACATTGACAAGAGCTCTTTTAGGCATCCCCCTACACAACCACCGCCCCTCCTTTATAGTAGCTGACTCCTAATAGCCCAAGAATTTGGGGTAAACCTTGTTTTTTATCGATACATGTTAGTATAGTAATAGTATAGTAAGACTTACGAAACAGATATAGTAAAAGCCTTTATAAAATCAGACAAAGGCCATAAAAAAAGGTTAGATCCAGTAAAATTATGCTTCTCTCCATTAATTTACCGACTCAATTTTTTTTTTACCGACTAGATGATTACATTAGGGGTCTCTTCCCCATCCTTCCCTTCATACATGACGACCCTGACCAGACCATAGCTGTACGTAGGCTCCTTTCAAAGATAATGAAAAAACTATTTCCGCTTTAAGTTCAAAATCTCGATTGGAATAAAAGTTATGCCCCAAGATGAATGAAAACACCACTTTCCAAACTTTATTTTCCGTTTACATACATCGATATCTGTTGAAAATTAATATAAAACTTTATACACATATTTTTGGCGTTAAAATCTCAACACAGCGATGGGTTGGATTTTTTCTTAATCATGGACAGTCGGACTGGACATCATTAAAGACTAGCCTTAGACATGAAATTTGAACTTTGGATTATCCTTAATTAGCCAGTGTATATAAATTAGAACTATGACAGAATAGCCAAAATACCTCTTAAGAGAAATCTGGTTTCTCAAGACGATTCAACTTTCGACTGAGAAATAAACAGGATAAAAACTAATGAATCAAGTCACAAATTGAGGTAGCTGAGTCAACCATTTAACAAGGCTTCTTTGCAGGGGGAGGGGCAAAACCTCTAAAAACTGTCAAAACAGACACATTACATGGGAAATATAAGTAAGTATTAGACAAATCGCAAAAATATCCACGTTTTTAGGAGGGGGAGGAGGTGCAGGCCCGAAGTCCCCAGCAAGTGTTTGTGTTTTAATTTGGTTTTCCTAATAATTTTTATATAGCGATAGAAATCAAGGACGAAAACTGTACAAAAAAAGTTTGTCCTTTATTTTTGCCAAGTAGGCTACGACTGATTCCAGTATAGCAGATGAATCTATTAGCTATTAAATAAAAAAAAACTAGTTTTTTACTGAAAGTAAGGAGCGACATTAAAACTTAAAACGAACAGAAATTACTCCGTATATGAAATGGGTTGTCCCCTCCGCAGTCCCTCGCTCTTTACGCTAAAGTTTGACTCTTTGCCACAATTCTACTTTTTAAAACAATTAAAAACTTTAGCGTAAAGAGCGAGGGACTGCGGAGGGGACAACCCATTTCATATACGGAGTAATTTCTGTTAGTTTTAAGTTTTAATGTCGCTCGTTACTTTCAGTAAAAAAACTAGTTTTTTTTTATTTAATTTCTGAACGTTTTTGAATTAATGCATGTTTGATTTTGGCTCTCCGCACATAAATTATTGAAATGAAATTAGTATATTAATTTTTTTTTTGGCTAAATGGCTTTCTCTTAGTTTTGATCAGACGATTTTGAGAAATAAGGGGTGGGGAAGGAGGCCTAGCTGCCCTCCAATTTTTCGGTTACTTAAAAAGGCTACTAGAACTTTTAATATTCAACGAACGTTTTTATTAGTAAAAAATATACGTACCTTAAGAATTAACTTACGTAACAAACTTTTATATTCTTATATTTTTATTATGTGTACGAGGGGGTTTGTACCCTCGTTAATACCTCGCTCTTTACACTAAATCGTAAGTTTTGTCCCAATTCTTTAAGAATGACCCCTGAATCAAAAAGGCCGTAGAATAAATAGTTGAAATCACTAAAAATATTTTAGCATAAAGAGCGAGGTATTTATCTCCTCCTAAATAACTCGCTCTTTACGCTAAAGTATTTTTAGAACCCCTCATATGCGTAATAATCTCTGTTCGTTTTAAATTTCAATGCTATTCCTTACTTTCATTTGAAAAAACGTTTTCATGTTTATTTTTTCATTGTTTTTTTTATAGTAATGCTAGAAAATCCTGCGCCCTTTTCATTGAATTTTTCTTCCCCCATGACATATTCCTCAAAGGAAAGATCCTCCCACAAAGCCCTCTCCCATCAACCCCACCCCCCAAACCAAAAAATCCCCATGAAAACGTCTGTACACTTCCCAATAACCATTACTATATGTAAACACTGGTCAAAGTTTGTAACTTGCAGCCCCTCCCTCAGGGATCGTGGAGGAGTAAGTCATTCCCAAAGACATAGTTATTATGGTTTTCGACTATGTTGAACAAAATGGCTATCTTAAAACTTTAATCTGTTGACTTTTGGAAAAAATGAGCATGGGAGGGGGCCTATTTGCCCTCCAATTTTTTTGGTCACTTAAAAAGTGCACTAGAACTTTTCATTTCCGTTAGAATGAGCCCTCTCGCGACATTCAAGGACCACTTGGTCGATAAGGTGACCCCTGGGAAAAAAAAACAAAAAAAAAACAAACAAACAAATAAACACGCACCCGTGATTTGTCTTCTGGCAAAAAATACAAAATTCCACATTTTTATGATAGGAGCTTGAAATTTTTGCTATAGAGTCCTCTGATATACCAAATGCGATAGTGTGATTTTCGTTAAGATTCTATGACTTTTAGGGGATGTTTCCCCCTTTTTTCCAAAATAGGGCAAATTTTCTCAGGCTTGTAGATAGGAGCTTGAAACTTCTATAGTAGGGTTAAGTTATATATTTAGAATCAGCGTAAAAATTCAATTCCTTTGATGTATCTTTTAGCATCAAAATTCCGTTTTTTGGAGTTCCGTTTACTATTGAGCCGGGTCGCCCCTTACTACAGTTCCTTACCACGAACTGTTTGAAAAGAAAATAATTCGGTATTTGTAGATAGGAGCTTGAAACTTCTATAGTAGGGTAAACTTATATATTTAGAATCAGCGTAAAAATTCAATTCTTTTGATGTATCTTTTAGCATCAAAATTCCGTTTTTTGGAGTTCCGTTTACTATTGAGCCGGGTCGCCCCTTACTACAGTTCCTTACCACGAACTGTTTGAAAAGAAAATAATTCGGTATTTCGGGGCTTCTGACATTATTACTCCTTTGCGGAAGTTAGGCTCAAAATTGAAAAAGGATTATATTTTTTCTCTGGGCCCCTTCCACCTCTTAGTTCGTTTATTTTCCCGTTAGTTTTCACCTGTTTTCGCTTTATAGTTGTGTTATCTCTTACCAGTTCTTTCGTTAGTTGAGTTATGGTTGTGGTATATATGTTTTATCGCTCGTATAGGTGTGTTATTTTCGAATTATACTCCATAATAGAGAGGCTCCGAACACCCAGCATTGTATATTAAACTCTTAATTTGACGTTTTTTTCTAACGTGACCAGATTCGTCCAGCGCCCTTTTCATTGAATTTTTCCCCCCATGGCATATTTCTCCAAGGAAATATCCTCCCACATAGCCCCCTCCCTCAACCCTACCCCCAAAACCAAAAAAATCCCCCCTGAAAACGTCTGTACACTTCCCAATAACCATTATTATATGTAAACACTGGTTGAAGTTTGTAACTTGCAACCCCTCCCCCAGGGACTGTGGGGGAGTAAGTCATCCCCAAAAACATAGTTCTTATGATTTTCGACTATGCTAAATAAAATGGCTATCTCAAAATTTTGATCCGTTGACTTTGGGAAAAAAATGAGCGTGGGAGGGGGCCTAGATGCCCTCCAATTTTTTTGGTCACTTAAAAAGGGCACTAGAACTTTTCATTTCCGTTAGAATGAGCCCTCTTGCGACATTCTAGGACCATTTGGTCGATACGATGACCCCTGGGAAAAAAAAAAAAAAAAAAAAAAAAAAAAAAACAAATAAACACGCACCCGTGATTTCTCTTCTGGCAAAAAATGCAAAATTCCACATTTTTGTAGATAGGAGCTTGAAACTTCTATAGTAGGGTTCTCTGATACGCTGAATCTGATGGTATCATTTTCGTTAAGATCCTACGACTTTTAGGGGGTGTTTCCCCCTATTTTCCTAAATAAGGCAAATTTTCTCAGGCTCGTAACTTTTGATGGCTAAGACTAAACTTGATGAAACTTATATATTTAAAATCAGCATTAAAATGCGATTCTTTTGATGTAGCTATTGATATCAAAATTCAATTTTTTAGAGTTTTGGTTACTATTAAGCCGGATCGCTCCTTACTACAGTTCGTTACCACGAACTGTTTGATAGACACATTATTTTTTTTTAGCCGCATGTGTTAAATCTTTGCTAGAAAGAATTTATAGTAACTGTTAACATGTCAAGTATTGAGATAAGAAATCATTTTTAAGTTCTTTCGTGTATAGGCGTTGGCACTGATATTGTTTTTTCTGGAAAAAAAATATAAAGAAAAGGTTTTCAAATAAAAGTACAAGTAATCTTAAAATTTAAAAAGAACAAAAATTATTTTATATGCGAGGGGGTCTCCAATCATCTTAAGCTGCTGTTTAAATAAGACTTTGGACAAATATTTTTCATTAGGGAACCCCACTTGTCACGACGTCCGACATTGTACGGACAACCTAAGTATATCAATAAGATCTTTTATTTCTCACTAAGATATTTAGAATAAGAGGAGATTTATTACCCTCACAGCATCTCCATTCCGCGTTTCGCCCAAAAAAAGCGAGGCTGGGGAAGTAAATCCCTCTCCATACTGGTCTGATAGATCCCCCACGAAATATTTAAAAGCTCGGGCATAAAACTTCGTTAGGCTTTTGACAACCCCTACCCTAATAAAAATATCACCTGAATTCCTCCCTCTACGACCTGGTAATTACTGATTGAATTACCTGGGAACGCAGAGATTGAAGCTATAGAGACAGATGACTGAATGATGTCATAAAGTGAAACGATATGCATAAAGCTTTTCAAAAACGCCACATTCTTGGTATTCTCATAATTTTCGCTTAATGTTTTTTAGGCCTTTATCAGATCGGTGAGTAGGACAAATGGCACATAATGTCCCATAAACTCAGGACTGTGTCGGTTTATCAGTGTTGACTCTCAAATGAACTCTTACTAGCCTCTCAACGACTTTCCAGTAGTTTTTTTAGAGACGGAGGAGGCTGGGAGGGGGGTCACATCAGTGCTACCCTTGCATAAACGGGATTTTTCTTGGTTTTTATTATGGGGATCGTCAACTTCTAGCAAAGGGTTTTTGACGATGGTAATTTTCGATTTGACGTCATATTCAGGGGCTTAAGGCTTTTTCTCGAAATTCTTGATAGCTTTTTTCGAAACTTCTTCTTGGAAACTTTTGAATTCGAAGCTTTTTCTGTAAATATCAATAAAATTTGTCATTTCTAACTCAGCGTGAATAGGAAATGTTTCCTCGTTCTGGGTTATTCTATCTTTACTCTTTATTTCTATTAGAAAAACTTCGTTTTTTTAAGTAGTTCTTGTTCGTTTTTCATTTTTTGAGTATGCGCAACAAGCTTTACAAAAAAAAATCTTTGTCTAGCTTCGGCATACAAATCAAACATGCAGAATCAGCTTTTGTTAAAATATGGCAGTAATTCGTTTCAAAAGCCCAAGGGCCATATACACAGCAAAAAAAATCATACAAAACAAGGAGAACATTAAGAAAAAAAAACAACAAAACAATAAATACCTAATCTTCAAATCAAATAAGCCAATCATTTAATTTGTTTTTCTTTCTAAACATTTGTCTATGAACACACCAACTCGATATAGGTGCTGCTTTGTCATACAAACGAGAGTCATGAAGTATATAGTATCATTAGTGTCTTAGAGAAGCTGATGATGAAAACTCAGCTATCAATGAGATATTTTTTCCTTTAGTAGCATTTTTTTTATTTTTTTATCCAACGGAAAAGGTTTACTCACTCATTGAATAGTATCAGCAAAGCTTGCGTAAAGAGCGCCATTTATATTTATTTTTGCAGTCCTGAATTCATTATTTTTTTTTTTTCTGAGTAGTTTTTTATTTTCTGCTAGCTACAAAGACGGTGTCTATTAGACTATTTGTTCACGTGAATGCAAATTCATATCCTAAAACGGAAACTCACTGTCACTCAGCCCCTCTAATATAAAATAGATATAGACAAATGACGGAGAAAGTCATGGCCCAGATTCTCAAAAGCTGTAAAAACCAAGAATAGAATTTTTTTAGATATAATTTTAAAACTTTGTAAAAAAAAACTGACAATCAATAAAGATAATTTTTTTTCCGATTTTTCTTTGCTCTATCTTCGAACGCGGGTTCGAATCCCAATGTACCCAATTGTTTAGTTTGGGACGGGGGTCAGTAGCGTGACTCTGTAAGCTTAGCCAGAGTCGACCCAGCTCTAAATGGGTACCTGGAGAAATCTGGGGAAGCTAAACAGGAAGGGTGTGCGAAAGCACAGGATGGTTGGCCCCCAGCCCCCCTTGCACTTCCTGGCTAAAGGGTCAAGAAACGGAGATCAGTACTAATGCCAGTCTAATCAGTCTAATGCCGTATCCATTTCTTTTTTTATCTTCTATAGTTTTACTACTTTTAATTTTTGTTCATATTTTTCTTTTAGTATTTACCAAGAACGCTTTGTTTGCTATACAGGCAAAATAATCATCATGTATTTTTTATCTTTGAGTCTTAGAAATTGAAATCAGACCAATCTTTTCGTTTTTCGTGTTATTCTCTCATTATGCATAGGTGTCTTTAGACTTGGTCTGTAGGTCCTACTCTCCATAAAGATAATCCTACTTGAAAAAATTCTTAATAGTGTTTACTTAAGAGAAAAAATTAGACGAAACATTTGAATAATACTTTAATACTGTCATATACAAATGGCGCATCGGGCAATATTTCTAATCGCCCGCTTAATTAGAGACCCTTAGATCACCGTAGATAGATACAAATTTTTATACACTGCCTTAGTCATAGGCCCTTTCAAGTCTTACATTTGAAGGAAAATTAGTGAACGGCTGGATACAAATCAGGAGTAAAAAATTTCAATCTATGAAGTGGTAGTCTTTAGTGGTAGTCTACTTCGCAGCCTCTTCAAGAAAATTTTGTCCGCTGTACATTGTGGCTGTCCGTTGCGCTACATGAATTCCCCCTTTCAACAGTGATATTTTCTTGGATCAGATTTGTTTTTACTCTCGGTAGTTACAGACAGATCAGTAGTTGTTATGCACAAAAGTCCCATGGCTTTATCCGAATTCCCTCGGACTGAATAGAGACAAGTCACTTCTGAACAGGTTTGACCATTCTCAAGTATGCTCACTGTTACTCTTTTGGCGCGATAATCCTACAACCGGGGCCTTACCTGAATTAAATAAAAAAACAAGTTTTTTTTAACTACAAGTAAGGAGCGACATTAAAACTTAAAACGAACAGAAATTATTCCGTATATGAAAGGTGTTGTCCCTTCCTCAACGCCTCGCTCTTTACGCTAAAGTTTTTATTGTTTTAAAAAGTAGAATTGTCACTTTTTTGTTACTCTTTTGGCACGATAATCCTGCAACCGGGGCCTTACCTGAATTAAATAAAATAAAAAAAGTTTTCTTAACTTCAAGTAAGGAGCGACATTAAAATTTAAAACGAACAAAAATTATTCCGTATATGAAAGGGGTTGTCCCCTCCTCAACGCCCCGCTCTTTACGCTAAAGTTTTACTCTTTGCCACAACTGTACTTTTTAAAACAATAAAAAACTTTAGCGTAAAGAGTGAGGCGTTGAGGAGGGGACAATCCTTTTCATATACGGAATATTTTCTGTTCGTTTTAAGTTTTAATGTCGTTCCTTACTTGTAGTTAAAAAAAAATTGTTTTTTTTTAATTTAATTTCAGAACGTTTTTGAATTAATGCATGTTTTGATTTTGGCTCACCGCAAGCCAAAGTTGTCCTCCAATTTTTGGGTTACTTAAAAAAGAAACTTCTATATTTGTGTATTTTTATTACGAATATGAGTGGGTTCGCCCCCTCATCAATATCTTGCTCTTTACACTAAAGCTTGAAATTGGTCCCAAATCTTTAAGAATGACCCTTGAATCAAAAAGGCCGTAGAATAAATAGTTGAAATTACTAAAAATGCTTTAGCGTAAAGAGCAAGGTATTGTGGAGGAGACGAACCTCCTTAAATACGTAATATTTTATGTTCGTTTTAAGTTTTAATGCTGCTCATTACTTCCAGTTGAAAAAAAAATATTTATCTTCTCATTGTTTTTTTTTAATGATGCTAGAAAATCCTGCACCCCCTTCATGGAAATTCTCTTCCGTCATGATAAATTCCTCCATGGAAAGATCCTCCCATGTAACCCCTTCCCCCCAAACCAACCCCACCCCAGTGCGAAAAAGCCCCCTGAAAACGTCATTACACTTCATAATAACCATTACTATATGTGAATTAAATTTTAAAAAAAACAAGTTTCTTCGACTGAAAGTAAGGAACGATATTAAAACTTAAAGCGAACAGAAATTACTCCCTATATAAAAAGGGGTATTTCTTCCTCAAGGCTCCGCTCTTTACGCTAATGTTTAACTCTTTCTATAAATTCTGGTTTTTAAAACAATAAAAAAAACTTCAGCGTATAGAATGGGGCATTGAGAAAGGAACAATCCTTTTCATATACGGAGTAATTTCTGATCGTTTTGAGTTGTAATGTCGCTCCTTACATTCAATCGAGAAAAACTTTATTTTTCATGTTTAATTTCGGAAGGGTCTTAAGTTTTCGACTAATCTGAACAGAATGGCTATATCAAAATTTTGATCCAGTGGATTTGGGGAAAAAATGTGCGTGGAAGGGGTCTAGGTGCCCTCTAATTTTTTTGGTCACTTAAAAAAGGTGCCAGAGCTTTTAATTTTCGTTAGAATGATCTCTCTCGCAACATTCTAGGACCTCCGGGTCGATATCATCACCCCTGGGAAAAAAAACAAAAACAAAAAACAAACAAACGAATAAACACGCATCCGTGATCTGTCTTTTGGTAAAAATACGAAATTCCATATTTTTGCAGATAGGAGCTTGGAACTTCTGCAATAGAGTTCTCTTAAACGCTGAATCTTACGGTGTGATTTTTGTTAAGATTATATGACTTTTAGGAGTGTTTCCCCCTATTTTCTGAAATAAGGCAAATTTTCCCAGGCTCGTAGCTTTTGATGGGTAAGAATAAACTAGATAAAACTTACATATTTAAAATCAGCATCAAAATGCAATTCTTTTGATGTAATTACTGGTACCAAAATTCCGTTTTTTAGAGTTTCGGTTACTATTGAGCCCGGTTGCTCCTTACTACGGTTCGTTACCACGAACCATTTGATAGTTGCAAACACACCTGAAAAAGAAGCAAAAGAATAAGCAAGCAAACCTAAACGGGGTTGTAGTTTTCTGTTGTGGATGGGGCAACTGTCCCCTCCATACCCAAGCTTGCCCCCCCCCCCGACCTCAGTGTGCGCCCCTCCCCCAGTTGAGATTGAGTTTCTGCACAAAATATTGTCAAAACTAACATAACCGTAATTCATTCAATCAGAATAATTCAGCATAATTCAAGTATCCAGAACTGTTCACTTTTACTGATCACTGATTACATATCGCTGATCACTATTACTGATTTTTTATTGATACTTATCAGTTTTCTTTAGTATATCTTGGCCTTTATGGCGATATACGGATCATTTTTCAGTTTTCACTGTCGTTTTCACTTGTTCTGGGAAAATTGGCTCTAACTTTGCCCCGTCTCAGGATTTTCACAAAATTACGCCACTGACCCGAAAGTAAAGAAGACGAGGAAAAAGCAGCTCGGATAGTCAACAAAAATTGTAGACAACCGTGAACATCTTATCTCAACGACGCTTCGAGTGATGAGTAGCTTCACTGTTATGATATGGAAGACATCAAGCCCTTTGATCTCAATTCAGTGGCAACGAACGATTTTTTTTCTACTGAATATCATGATCGGCCAGCGTAGCACAGAGATTTTTTATACTGGTCAAAGGTGATTTCAGTGTTTCCTTCACGAGAAAAAATCAACAGAAATTCACGCACAGCAATAATACAAAATAAATTTCAGGAACCAACAACAAAAAATAACAAATTTATTTGATAGTTTGAATAAGAAGTATCCAGGAATTAAAAAATATTTAAGATTTTGGAATATGAGCTCTAGCTCAGATGCCTCCTGGGTTCATCCCTGGTCCATACCTCAAACCTCAAGCTCAAAGACTTTGTATTTGTGAGTTTTGTATACTAAAATGGATGCATCATTCCACCCCATTATATCAACAGTATATTTCAACATTAATCTTATGTGTCCTTTTAGCATGCAAGTCCTTGGAAAGAAAATCTAACCTTACAATAAGTTTAATAAATTAGTTTTAATACTTCTCTTGTATAATTGAGAAACATGCAGAATACACATTATTGTTGTAGATGCAATGATGGTGCATTCAGTGTCTGAAAATATTAATCATTTCACGTGCAGTTTTTTTTTTATTTCACTCAGAATAAAACAAATGGAGGAACAAACACCCAACATTTCATGATAAATTACATTAGCGAATGTCTAGGTCATAAAAGTTTTCCCAAGATTCAAAAGGAATATGACATGTTTATATGAAATTTTCAACAGTGTCGTATTTCTAAATGGAGCTTCAATGTTTAGCGGCAGTTCTTAAACAGCCGAAACATCTCCAAGTCATTTGGAAAGGGGTTGAAAAATTATGCACACGGAGATGAACAGGGAAAGACATCAATTTCAACGCCGCGATGAAACATCTGGACGCTAATCCTACAGCAATTAGGCGTTTGATGTTTATGACAAATCATTTTTAAATTAGCCGATTTCATATGTCGTAGACTTGGGCGAAGTTCAAACCATCTTTGATAAAGGGTGTCACATCTGAAATAGTTCAATTGTTTATGCAAATATAAATACATTTTTGCACATACACTTGGGCCCCAATGACCTTTTTGTGTGGAGGAAGGGCGACCGGCCGGTGATTTGTTTTTCATGAAGGGGGAGGCATTTTAAAAGTTTTTGGGCCAGAAACTGAATATATGTTCGTGCATATTACCAATTATTCACTCTTTCTGTTTTTGTGTTAACGGGGGAAGGGAGTGTTTTTGTGATAAGGGTGTGACCCTTCTGAAATATTTGTCCGAAACACAACAAAGAAACTAAAACTGACGCTTTTTGTAAGCCACCCCGAACAAAAATAGCCCCCCCAAAAAAAGAACAAAAACAATTAATTCTGAATACACCCTTGGCTCCACGCCACCCATCCAAACCGCTTGAGGATGGCAGTGAGAATGAAAACACAATATGTTTTCCAACTTATTTCTCATTATTCAGTAATTCATAATTATTGCTTACAAAGCAGAATTTTGAATTGTTTCGCTATTTGTTATTCCTTACTGCATGGTTTCCAAAGAGTGAAAGTAAACACGTTAAAATTAAAGATATTCAAAAAATGAGAAAATAAATATCACAATAAATTCACTTAGAAATATCATTTAATTTTTTTTGTATTACAGATAAAATCAAATTAAAACAAAAAATCTTCTTTCCTTTTCAGTGTGATATATAGGGGCTCATTCGAATTTATTTATATTACAGAATTTTATTATTATATTCATTACAATTTTATACTCATTATAATTATATTATATACTCATATAAGAATTTTATATCATTATTTTATGCTCATTTATTGTCATATTCATTAGAATTTTATACTCATTAGAATTTTATTTTTATGTTACAGATAAAATCAAATTAAAATAAAAAATTAGAATTTAATTTGAAAGCTCTAGTGCCATTTAAAGTAATTAACGAAATTGCACCCCAGCAAAGAGGTGATTTCTACCATTAAGCGGCTTAAACAACAATTTCTGCCAAAATAGAGAAGGGAAGTTTGATATCCTCAACCAATTTGCGACTAGCAAAAGTTCGTTTATTAAAATCCTGACGAGAAAATTAATGTTTATCATTTTCGCACTAACAGTTACAAAACAATACTCTAATATAGTAAACATAAAAGAAAGCGTTGAAGATATCTTCTTTCTATATATATCTTATAAGATGTTCTAAAATGGAGGTGATCTCGTATTATGCAATTTAAATGAGTGCAGACCTGGAAAGAAGCTGGGAGAGTCTGTAGTACGAAATTTGATCTACTGATTACATACGATGAAAAAATTTTACCTCCAAAATCAGGCTCTCAATAAGGGTTTTTGTAAAAATAAATGACATTAGTCACTCAAAAATCTCCACTTGCAAATGTTTCGTTCACTTATTTGGTACCTCCCTGAAGGAACCCAGAAATTTGCTGGAGAGCAAAAAATTAAATTTTGAATATTGTTTGACTACTTGTTTCCCTTATTGGTTATGAATCTCTATAGTTGTTTAAGCAAAAACGATAATCCTCCATCACTGATCTCACCTTAAATTTCCAAGTTGTTGCACATACAGCCCTTACCACATATGAATGAAAATCAAAGAATAAAAAACATTAAAAAAAAAAAATCAAAATTTACACAGGTGGCAAAAATCTGTTTCTCAAGGACTCTTAAAATAATAAATTATATAGTTAGAATAGACATAAGAAACTGTGTTGCTCAGGATCGAATGTTTTTTTTATACCAGGTCAAACAAAAAAGCATTCTTTTGTTGATATGTTCTATTCTTTCAGTTAGTTTTTTTTTTTTTTTAGGAGACACCCGTTCCCATATAATCACGGGATAAGTTTTGCTATTTTTAGTAGATCTCCCTCTGCCAGACTTGGCAGTACAAAGTGGGGCAATCAATTATTATTATTTCATTAATTGGGCTTTTTCAGCAACTGAAGACTCATATAAGACATCAAACAAACATTTTCTATTGTTATGACGAAATCCGTGCTAAAAATCAAATCTTTCATGTGCTCTTATAGCCTCTTTTCTTTATTTGTTCTTTTGTTTATATGACGAAAGCGTCTGTTCTATATCTTTTGTCAGCTTTCTGATTTGTTTACAAAAAGTTTACGAATCGCTAAAATGTCCTTACGACATGTCGCCAGGACCGTTTACTTCCGCTTGATGGAAATTTAAAACTAATGCCAAAAAGAAGGAACCGTTATATTGTAAATCTTTAAACGCAAAATAATAATTTACAGATAAAAGTATATTTCGCAGTTGCATGTAGTGCTAGGGATATACCAGGGGGAGGTGGGGAGCATCTGCAAAAAGAGTCTCATGTGTTTGGAAGAAAGCTTCTTTTATCGAAAAAACTATACGTTGTTCATGGACATTACGAAAGTTTGCAGTAGTCCTACATTTTCTTTCTTCCGAGGGGAGAAGCAGGCATCGGTTTTTTCCTTTCATAGAAGTGCTCATACTTTTCTACCAACGTAATAATTGTTATTTTCGGGGATATACTTTTGTTTATAATAATGAAAACATACAGTCCTTATAATAAAGTCACTGGGAGAAGCGTTGAAATGAGGCCAAGGTGTACGGAAAAAACTAAAATGATTTATTTCTTATTCGAACACACTTTCCATTTTTTTTCCATTTTTCATTGAAGCATACTGGCTCATCAAGAATATAACTACACTCATCTTATCAGGCTCATCCTCAAATAGCACCTGGGCATAAATGAGTGCATGTAACCGTAAAATAAGACAATTTGGATCTTAACGGAGATAAAGAGGGAAAAGACGGATCTTGATTTTTTTTTTTTTTTTTTTTTAAATTTGATGGAAGGCCTATTACTTTTGGTTGAACCTATGCTCAGAACCATTTCTCCGATACTGCTTTGGGGAGTAAAGCACCCACCCCCCCAAAAAAAATCAAACAAACAACAAAATGATGGGGCTGTACAAAATGTTTGCCTAAAATTGTTTGATAAAAAATGGCTGTAAAAGGCGTGCATTCAGAAACATGAAAGTGATTTCGACTCTGTTTCCGTTTTTAATAATAGCAACAATAGTAATTGTTTTAAAATCTATGCTTTATGTGGGAGCAGGAGAAACCCAGCCATGAGCTATGCTCCCCTTATAATCTGAAAACCTATTTTGTACATTTTTCTTTATCTACGGTAAAGAAATAAATTTCTTTCTGGCTATGCCACTCCATAGTTGTAAATTTTGTAAAAATAAAAATGTTTTCAGTAAAATATCACCGTATATTTTTTTTTCATTCTGTTCAAAAACCGCCCGACAATTTCCTTCATTTTCAAATTTATTTCATCTTTTGTAGGTCGTTAAAGTATCAAATATCTTCATATGAAGATCGAGTTCTGAATTTCCGCTGAAATGCATTCAATCTTTGGTGACCAGTCGAGTTACTACAGGGGTCATCCAACCGGATATCCAAGTCCTGGGATTCAAACTATGGTCCCACACGGGATGTCCATGTCGATGGCAGGAGTTCCATCCCCTTACGCCGCTTATGAGCAATATCGGTATGGTCCCTACGGTGCTTATGGGGGAGCACCGGCAGCACCGTCAAAGGATATGGTAAAGCCACCATATTCTTATATTGCTTTAATTGCTATGGCTATCCAAAGTGCCCCTGATAAAAAAGTTACTTTAAATGGAATCTATCAGTTCATAATGGACCGCTTTCCCTATTATCGGGAAAATAAGCAAGGTTGGCAAAATTCAATAAGACATAACTTAAGCCTTAACGAGTGTTTTGTGAAAGTGGCTCGTGATGATAAGAAGCCAGGTAAAGGTTCCTACTGGACTATGGACCCGGACTCCTACAATATGTTTGATAATGGTTCATATCTACGCCGACGGAGGCGATTTAAGAAAAAAGATACAGGGAAGGATAAAGACGAGGCCCATAAAAAATTACTTGATGTAGATACGGATAAAGTTGAAACTACGGACGAAACATCACAACAATCTTGTGCTAAAAATTTAGTAAAAGTTGAACAAGAGCCAGTGAAAGCTGGCCCTGACTGTAGTATCAAAGAAAAACAGAAAAAGGAAAAGGCTATCAAAGCTTCCCAGAAAGATCTAAAAATGGAAGAATATTTTCGAACATCATCTTCGGCTAGTGAACCTCGAACCTACCTCGAGTCAATGGTACCTTTTTCTGTGGATAACCTAGTCACACATAATCACAATCAACCAGTTACAAATTCTCAGCTGCATTCTGTTTATAATTACAGCTGCTTAGGCCCTACTATGACTCATTTTCATCAAAACTTTCAGCAGCAGGAAACAGAAAACTTACCAAATTCAGACTGCGTAATGGATACTCAGAGTACCGAATTCAGTGAAGAAACTCCAGTGATAAGAAGTGAAACTCAAGTTAGTGCTTGGTATCCTGGATCCTACAGTGGTAATTCCGGAAATGAAGGATCTTTGCCACCGGAAGTGCCACTTTATAGCCATCTTTATGGAAATCCTGATAGTTTAAGTGGTTGCCCCCAGTTAGGATTTAGACCGGGTTATACACGTGGCTTTTCTTATCAAGATTGTCAAAAATATTGATTGAAAGGTATTTAGAATCAATGCAAGTAAGAACTTAAAATTATCCAGTTTTTTGTCAAAAAAAGAAATAAAGATTGTAAGCTCTACTTTTATTAGGATATTTTAAAGGCTCGAATTTTAACTTTGTTAAGATCTTACTTGGTTTGTAAACAACGTATTACCTTGCCTCAAATAATGTATTTAATGATCTCAATAAGACTTCATTACAAGATTAAGAGAAACATGAGAGCTCTTTGTTAAGAGTAAATCTTCTGAAACAAATGACAATTTTGCTTTTTATTTCGGAGTATAGCTGTATTTGATATTATTAGACCTAGCTGAGTTTGTTATATTACTTTTAACGTGCGCAAGAATCGGTTTCAAATCAGATTATTTTTAACCTTCTGCAAATTTTAAAAGCATTTAGTTATCCAGGAGTTCATCACTTAGACATTGTCATCAACTTTTCAAAGTTTAATATCCGCTTTCCAGAAATGAAATTTAAATAAGCTAATAACAAAAAACAAAAACAAAAAACGGAAAAAAATTAAAGAGATGTTTTTGATTGTTAGGAAAAATATTTAAGGCAAAAAAAAAATACTGGCGATTTGGGTTTTACGGTTTGGAAAGAAATTTGGCTTTTTTTAAATCTTGTATTTGCAGCCTAAGAAAGAATATGTTAAACGAAATCAAATATTTTTTGGATTTAGGAGTATAAGTGTATTTAATATAAGCAGACCTTACTTAGTTTATAGGTTGTTTCTAAACTATGCGTTATTCAGCTTTAAATCAATTATTTTAGGCCTGCTGGAAATCTTTAGGATCATTTTGGTTATTCGGAAGTACATCTCTGAAACATAACGAACGATTTTTCCAAGTCTAATATCAACCTTCAAACAAACGAATTGATTAAGTTAATATGTATATATATATATATATATATATATATATATATATATATATATATATATATATATATATATATATATATATATATATATATATATATATATATATATATATATATATATATATATATATATATATATATATATATATATATATATATATAAAATTCACAAAGATTTGGTTTTATTGAAAACATTTTGTCAGCAGAAAAATATCCTGGTTGTTTGGGTATTACTCTCGTCATCCTCATTTTTAGACATCAGTCCTTATTTCTAAAGGATGTAATTATGAAATTTTAAAATTTAATCATTATGTTTGACGTTGAAACTTAAAAAAGAACTGATCAGCCTGGCTTCAAAAGGGATTAAATTATAACCAGGTTAGGGACATCAATTTCCAAAAATATGAAAAGAGACAATTTTTTCAAAATATAAAGCAAAAAAAAGTAATTTACAAAATCTTGGGATGGAGGGAAAAATCAATGGAGGGCATTTAGTTGTTAGCAAATTGTCAAATTTGAGTATCTCTAAGCTATTTCATCTAGATTGTCAAATAATGTGTGAAAAGGGAAAATATAACTTTGATTAGGTGCTTTTGACGGCAATTTTTTCTACAGAATAACAACAATCGCTTAAATGATGGCTGTATATTTTGTATACTTTTGTATGAAAATTACTGTGACTATGTGAACATTAAAATTGCTGATTGCCGTAATTCACAAATATTGCTTCACACAGAATTTTCTTTTGTTTGGACTTGAGTAAATAAGCTTTCCAGCAAAAAAGTTCATTTTTCGAAAGTTTCAATCTGAGAAGTGGTGTCAATTTAAAAAGTTAGGGGGTATTTCTATTACAATATCTAGAAGAGAAAATTTGCAGTCTTTTTCTATTTTTTTCATAAAACACAAAAAAAACACATTCAATGAAAACCCCCGAAAAGGTGCATTTTCAAAATCCAAACCGACAAAAGATCCAAGTGCCATACCTTCCTGCCCCCTCTCTCCCCTGCAATTGACACCACTGAGTGCTAAGAATTAGTTCTTAATCACGTTGAAAAAAAATAAAATAAATTGTAAAGAGTCGTACAACAGTCACGTACATATGGTGGGGGAATTGAGTCAAAGTCCTCGTAAAATTTCCTCAGTTTCGCCCTTTTTTGTTTATTTCATTTAACAATTTTGTTGGCAAATGTTTTTTTCCAGTATTTCTTGTGTATATTTTTTGTATAATGTGCTTGTTTTTCAGAGATCAATGAGATTTTGCCATTCGATACTTATTCAGAATTCCACTTCTAAAGCTGTAAATTTAATATCCAATAATGTCACATAAATAAAGAATTCAAGAGCTAGGCTGGGACTGCTAGTAACGACCATATTCGTTCACTTTAAATATTTGAGAAATTACTTCTGCAACAGTTCCATTATTTAGGGTGCATTCCAGGATCTAAAGCTTAGTAACCTCACATTAACTTCTGAAGTTACTGGTAACTATCTTTACTGAAAGTAACGGAAAGTACAAATTTAAAGCTATTTTTGTCGTTCTATCTATTACAACAACATTTCTGAAGCGAAAAAGATAGATTTAGTAGCTTTTACTAACTTCTGTCAGCCATGGAACGCACCTTGACTGTGTGTATAATCGTGTCAGTAAAATTCAATCGGATAATTTTTTATTGTAGTGCTGAAGTTGACATATTAAATGGAGCTTTAATTACGTAATGTAATTTAATTCAAACCTTAGTCACCGTACAGGTTGTGATTTTTTCCTTGTTTGTGTTTTCTAGTACTTATAATTCGTGTTCAGTTGAAATAAAACGCGTTTCGAAAACCTTTTTTTCGTTGTTTTCATCTACATTAACAAGAAGACCATATCAATAACAGAAAGCATATTATATAAGTCTGTATAAGTAGATAATTTTAGTATTATATGAAGGTACCATAAAAAAAAGTTATATTTATTCCATTGTCAAAAATGTTTCTGCCATCAAGCAATCCTCTGTGACCCAATTAGATCATTGTTACCAAGCTATAGAAATCCTGTTTCGAAACTTTCTTATTAGATGTGGAATAAAGAAAGGTCAGTTAAATTACTTGCTACTATGAATTTTACGGCTCGATATTAACTTGGGATATATCCATCCATATTTTTTTCAAAAACAAATGCACTAATAAATTAAAGTAAATTCAATTTACAAGTAGCTTGTGACAAAAATGAATTATAAATAAACATAAATCATACACAGCGCTGGACAATAGGTTAGCATATTAGTCTAGCTAATCCACCTATTTAATTAGTAAGTGTCCCGAGCTGCCAGCCAATCCCCAATTATTTACCAATAATCAGTTTTGATAACAATTGCTATACAACGGGTACCTGAAGCAAATCGAACATTTCTCATTTTGTATACAGTCATAAGGTTCTCTTAGAATGTGAACTTTGTATACATAGTTTTGATGAGTCTAACGTGCTTTGTCCAACAGCTAGGAGATCGAGTTGGGACTTTCAAAAAAAGCTTTTTTTAGTTTCCGAACTTTATGTTCCTTTTACTTCTTTCTAGTTTTCGAACATCCCTGTCCTGAAAAAAAAATTATAGTAAACAAGAGGTATAGCTAGTGTTTTCAGCCCCCACAGAAAAAGTCGGCATTTGCGCTCACCCTCTCCACTACCATTACCACTAAATAAGTAAAAAACGACCACAATTTGGCTCCCCTGTGAGGCTACGCCCAGGTACAGCTGTCCCCCTGAAAAGATAAAAATAAAAATAAATTAAAACCGAAGTTTTACAATCTTAGCTGAATTTTTGTGAAGTGATGAAGCTAAGGCTCTCCTAATTTTGACATTGACTTTAGGTTTTTCTTTGATTTTGGCCACGAGCTGTTTGGTCGTGAGTCAGATGTGTTTTGTTGCTTTCTTTGTTTTTTCTTCGATTTCGTCAAAGACTGTTCTTGGTCGTATGGCTGAAATACTCGCTTAGCTTTTATTATTGTCACCGCCTTCTGAAAATGACCATTCGGCTATGTTTGTTTGATGCTTGGCAATCAGGTAAGGTTACACCCTCATTGAAGTGAATGTTTATCGTCACATCAACAAAGAAAGCAGTTCTTTACTCTTGCAGATTCCTCTTCTACTATTGAAATTAACGACGAAAACCACACTTCCCTTTTATCATCGAAAAAAAGTTATTTGCAATGAGGTCTTTTTCGAAAGATAGTTACAATAATAAAATCTAATTGGCCATATGACCAAGAGCAGTATCGACGAAACAGAAGAAAAAACAAAGAAAACAATAAAACAAATCTGACTCACGATCTAACAGCTCGTGGCTAGAAACAAAGAAAAACCTAAAGTCAAAGTCAAAACTAAGAGAGCCTTAGCTTCATCGCTTCAGAAAAATTCATCTAAGATTATAGAACTTTGATTTTAATTTGTTTTTATTTTTATCTTTTCGTATCATACACATTCAGTTTAATTATTATCATCGATAGAACAATCATAAGATTCAAAATGCCAATCTTTCCCATTTAAACATTTATCTTAATTATCTTCTGCTATTTGTTAACTTTGTCAACTGGATGCAAATATTAAACATTATTTATCTTCTTTTTAGAATACCCAAAACAGCTTAGTGAAATTAAGAAAAAAAATTTTGTTATCATTGATTAAATAAATATCTCAAGGAAGTAAAGAGCAAAGCTGAAACTAAAAAAAAGTTAAAAATTCCAAGATTATGTAAGATATATCAGCAAAATTAGCCAAAAGTAACTCATTCGTGCTTCGTACTGTACCTAAAAATAGAAGTACCAGAATAAATTTTTAGGATGTATTGTTAGGAGCAAAAATTTCAAAAGGGCAGAAAATAGAAACCTAATTTACAGGGCTCTCAACAGCCTTTCAACGTTCAAAATATTGGTAACTTTTAGTGTACTATTTCAATTCTCAAAAACCTCAAGCAAGCTCAGTTTTCAGGAGAGCGCTAGTTTTTAGAATTTACAAATGCTGGAAAATACACAAGACAGGTGATTTGAGCTGGTTGCGTAATCTGCGAAGCATTTATTTTTTTTGTCATTTTAGGGTCTCAGCTTCATTCTTTACTTCTTCAAGAAAAATATAGTTTTCTAAATTATTTTTTGTTCATTTTTTTATATAGGCACACGATACACCTTACAGAAAGATCTTTTTCTAACTTAGGCGATGAAACTAAAGAAGTCAGCATGAGTTAATTAAGTTAATTAAAATAATTAAATTAAATAATTAAATTAATTAATTAAAATTAAAATAGGACACTAAATGTAGGTTTTACATCCTATCTCCTTTATACTTTTCCACGAGATACTTTTGTTACATATTTACAAAGACGTTGTTACACAGATAAAGTGTCCAAGGTTCATATTATTGCCGATTTCCTGGATCGCTCTGAAGTCGCATAAAAAAAAAAAACTACAACCCTGGTGGTAACAATGTCATTCTTCTTATTTTTCCCAGCCTTTTCACTTCAGTAACGCACCAAAAAGTGCCTATTTTTGTTTGTATGTAGGACTTTATAATGGAGTTGTTTAGACGAATTTATATATATATATATATATATATATATATATATATATATATATATTATATTTAGGAAAACAGTCTTCCTTTTCTCCTTCTGTCTTTTTTTTTTTTTTTTTTTTTTTTTTTTTTTTTTTTTTTTTTTTTTTTTTTTTTTTTTTGTGTTTGTGCTGTTGCATTGGTGATTTCTCTTTTCATGATATATATATATATATATATATATATATATATATATATATATATAAAACACTTAGATAGTAGCAGTAGCTTCTAATACTACCAGAACAAAATAAAAATGTAAAGTAGACCCATCACTGCTAAACATGCAACAAAGCGATATTCCTTCTTTCCAAATGAGGGGACTCAAAACCTCCGATTAGGGGATTTTAGACAATGAAAAATTGATTGGCTATCCTAGAATTGACAGTCTCTTCCTTTTTCGTCCTCTTTGGGCAAATAATGATGAGGTATACCAGGAAATCGCAGAAAATTTTGAGCTCATTGCTCATTAGTCGTTACAGGTATCTGAAGATCACTTAAGCCAATTACAGTAAAAGCTCACAAACTCCGGTTCTTATGTTTCAAACAAACCACTGAAACTAGCCAGCTTTCGTTTACTTTAAACTGATTTCTAATTTTAAAAGTTTAAACAATCAAGGAAATTAGTTTTAGAAATGAACGTAGCTGGGTGGAAGAAAATATATTAGCGATAATTTACTCATTTTTGACCAAACTAAATATCATTGTGCTTTGATTTTAAACCCCTGACTTGTCCCTTGTTTCAAGTTCAGCATTATTAATTGGCCTCATATGGCTGATCCCCTCCAAAATTCAATTTATAGCCCCAAAAATCATATAGCACAGTAAATGATCTACAATACAGTACAAAAGAAGTAACAGAAAATTCAATCACTTGAGAACACCATATACTTAAAACAAAACTTGAAACAAAACCACGCCTGTGTTTCGCCGGTATCGATCTCCTGATTCATTGCCTCCGACTGGGAGCGTAATTCGCGTGGTTGGGGGCAAGTCCTCCGATGCTTCCCATTTTTATCTCCAAGATTTTTCCAGGTACCCCCTTTAGAGCTCGGTTGACTCTGCCTGAGCTTACAGAGTCAGACCATTGGCTACTGTTCCAACCCAAATAACCAGTGACACTGGGACTCGAACCGCTGTTCTCAGGGTTTCATTTCCAGTGCGCTAACCATTTGGCTAGAAGTGGTTAGCCTCCAATACCATCATATGCTGGAAGTTGAAGCTTCCAAACAAGTTCATCTGTCTTAGCTTGTCTATTATACCTAAAATAAACAAGAGCTCATATGGCACTTGTGAAGAGGCCAGAAGAGCTAAGAGCCAAGATCTCATATGGTATGAGCTCTAACAAAGTTCTAAGAACCAATAGATTGATTTAAAAGGGAAATCAGAGGCATAATGCCGGTCGGGATTTAAAATAAGAGATCTGAGTCACGATGTCCTTCTAAATATCAAAATTCATTAAGATCCAACCACCCACTCGTAAGTTATAAATACCTCAGTTTTTCTAATTTTTCCAAATTAACATCCCTCAGCTCCTCCAAAGAGTTCGAGTCTTCGAGTTCTTCGAGTTCTCAGGGTTTCAATTCCAGTGCGCTAGCCATTTGGCTAGAAGTAATTAGCCTCCAATACCATCATATGCTGGAAGCTGAAGCTTCCAAACAAGTTCATCTGTCTTAGCTTGTCTGTTATACCTAAAATAAAAAAGGTAAAAGGAAGACTCTTGTTTTAATACACGGGGTAAAAACTAAAAAGGACATAATTACTAGATTTTGTATATGGACTTGAAAAGTTGCATTTATCGTCTACAATAGTAGATCAAAAATCTACCAAGATAATGAATTTTTGAGGTTAGCAATGTACACATGTTTTCGAAAAAAATTCGGTTGTACAGTGTAGATAAGAGATTGGTGTGACAATTTTGAAAGGTGGTCATGTACGCTAAAACAGATAAAACCAAGCTGAAGTTTAACGCCGATGCTTTCTCATTTGCATCTTATTTCAGTTTTTCATAATAGTTGCAAATGACAAATAATAACCATGTTCACCACACGCGCACAAGTCCTTTCCAACTCGAACTTAAGAAAACTTTATTGCAACCAATATGAATACCACGATGAATTCTTTTGATGTGTAATCTTCTGGCACATCTTATGATATTAACAATTTTATTAAGATACGTCTTCTATTGCAAATTATTTTGATCGGTTTATAGTTGGTTCTAGGGTGGTGGAACTTCGCTTCCTTATTTAGCTAATTCCGTTGGGCAATCCCAATAGCAGAAATTGTAAGTAAAATTTACAGTTACACTTACAAACGACATAAAAGTGAGTTTCAATTTGACTAAGGATAAGTCTCACATTAATAGAAAAGAACTACTTTTGCATGTTTTGAATTGTTTTTCAATTCTGGTTCATATCTTAGTTCAAACACCCCCCCGGTCCAAAAATTGGACTAGCGGCTTTTACTTATAACACTGGCTCAAAGGACTGCTTGGCCAAAAAATGGTACTTGTATGATATAGCCCCTATCTAAATTTCTTCTGATATGTTTCTCTGACGCTCAATCCTAACGAAATATACCTAGGTATGATAAAATATAATTCTTTAGGATCAGATTTGGGCTATATATTTGCAAATTAGGGGGGTGGGGTGGAGTAGGGGTAGAGTATAGTGGGTCCGCTTGCCTAATTTGTTAGGTACAATTATTCTGCTTATTATGAAGTAAGAATTGTTTTCTAACTTCACACTGTCCAAACACTTTATCCCCCTCTAATGTGCAAATATGTAATCCAAATTATATATTTTCCATCTATTTTGTCACTTCACTTTATCTTGTCTCTAGCGAAACTAGCGAAAAAAAACGGTTCTATAATGCGTCAATGAATGAACAACTTCAACGGTAGGGCTGTATCATACAAGTACCCAAAAAAATAGCTCTTCAGAGAATATTACATGGTTTTTAGAGGATATATAAATTTATTTTGAACCCGGAATTGAGTTTTTCGAACACCTTTTGGAAGGCGTCCATCTTCCGTCGGTCGATTCAATATTCAATGCACACATGGCTTTGCTCCATCATAAACAAATGATGGGTGGCCGAGGACTGCTCTCACGACAGAAGGTCTGTTTCATCGGCGAGGTATGGGAATTCCTCCCTTAAACCGTTTTAATAAACTTTTTTTTTATGGTGTTCAACGTCGTTAGCAAGACTTCCGTCAACAGTTTACGGTAGTGGAGTCACAATTTCGTAAACATACGAGATACTTGTTTCATTGGTGTATTTATACATCTTGGATGTTTCCATCGTTTTTAACAAAGATAAATTCCAGGAAATCTTGAATTTAGTATGTAGAGTTTGAATATACAGTTGAATTTTTATCCAGTAGTGAATTAAAAAGCCTTTAATTACACATGAATTAATTAATAATTCAATTATGATAATAATTTAAAGGCCAATGATGCATGTGAGGTACGTACCTGCTCTTCACCCTCTTGGTGACTGAGCGAAGAGAAAGTAATGACAATAGTACCGAGTGATAGGCAAGGCAGCGGCAAAATTTAAATGATTTCTCAAGTACGTTAGAATCCAAAGAATGGGTAGAATTTATATTCCGCACGAAACTCAAACCCAATTAACTAATCTCTATCCAACTCGATCCGTTTAACTCAACCTTTCTTCAACTCAACCTCCATTCAACTCAAGCCCCGTACAACTCAGTTCATATCGATGTCAACCCCGTTTAACTCAACTCCGTGCAATTCAACCCTCTTTAGATTCAAGCCATTTAACTCAACCCCCTGTTCAGTTCAACCCCTCTCAGACTCAAACTCATTCACAATGACCTAGGAATAAACTCGAACTAGCGCTGACTAGAAGCTCAAAATTTGCTTCTCAACTCGCTCGCAGTTTCCAATTATATTGAAATTAAATAAAAAACACACAATTTTTTCAACTGAAAGTATGGAGCAACATTAGAACTTAAAAAGAAACGAAAATTATTACGTATATTATGGGTCTCACCTCCTCCTCAGCACTTTATCTAAAAATATTTGTCAGACGACTTTAGGAAAAAAGGGGTGGGAGAGGGGTCTAGTTGCCCTCCAATGTTTTTGGTAGCTTAAAAAGGGCACTAGAACGTTTAATTTCCATTCAAATGAGCCCCCTCAAGATATTCTAGGACCATTGGATCGATACAATCATCCCTGGAAAAAAACACACGCATCCGTGATCTTTTTTCTGGCAAAAATACGAAATGCCACATTTTTTCAGATAGGAGCTTGAAACTTCTACGTTAGGGTTTTCTTAAACGTTGAATCTGACAGTGTCATTTTCATTGAGATTTTACCACTTTTAACGGGTGTTTCATCCTTTTTTCAAAAACAAAGGAAATTTTCTCAAGCTTGTAGCCGTTAATGCGTAAAACTAAACTTCTTGAAACTTATATATTTTAAATCAGCATAATAAGCCGACCCTTTTGATGTATCTATTGGTACCAAAATTCAGTTTTTTAAAGTTTCGCTTAGTATTCAGCCAGGTCACTCCTTACTTACCGTTCGTTACCACGAACTGTTTGATAAGATATACTTAAGGACAGATCTGATGTTTTTGTAAACAGGGTTTAAACTTTAAGTGAAATCAAGATTTTGAGTTTTTTATGGCAGGTTTGTCAAAGATCTATTTAATTCACTCGCTGAAAGATAAATATACTATTCGATTTACCATCAAACGCTCTTTCCAAATATACCATCACCCCTGCCTAAATCTGTCCATTTTCCCCTAATGACTATATATAGCCCTAGGCTATATAAAAAACGTTACTGATCTGCTTTCTATTTTCTTTTTAATTGGTATTACTCATTTTGAGCCAACTGTTGGTGAGAAACAAGTACGAAAGTAAAACAGTTCAAAATAGGGATGAAACCTATTTATTGACAGTGAATAAATATAAAATTATTTAACTGGATATTTCGAACACATATACAGTGTTCATTTCACAGTGTTGGTTTTACTGCTGATGATGAACACTGTATATGTGTTCGAAATATCCAGTTAAATAATTTTATATCTATTTCCCTATCTTGAACTGTTTTACTTTCGTCATGGAAAGGCAGTGTGGTCTTCGAAGTCTAAGAAACAAGTACCAGAAAAAAGACACGAACCAACAGTCATTGAAGCCTTGTAAATGGTCGACAGTTACATTTAGGCATTAGAGGGACGGGGACTGGGACGTAGTTGTAACGGTGGCATTTATTATATTCAGAAACAGCCTTGAGTGAAGAACTGAAGTTGCAACTATTGCTATAACCACTAAACTCATGTGTGTTTGGCCCTGGTTATAAAAGGTTGTGCTATTTTCAAATATACAAGACAGAAGAATAAATAGTTTTTCTAGGAAATAGGGGGAGGAATAGTTTTGCTTTAAACCAGCATAAAAAGACACTAACATAAAAATTAACCAATGAAAAACGACCATTTCATTCGAGTCAATTTTTATACTCGACAAAACGGACTGAATTACATTTTCTAGTTGTATTATTGTTTCAGTGAGGGTTGAGTTAAATGGGTCTGGTTCAACGAAGGTTAAAGTTTAGGGAGTTTGAGTTAAATGAGGGGCAATTTGCTTGGAGGTTGAGGTGAATGGGAGTTGAATCTATTGGTTGTTAAGTTAATTGGGGATTGAGCTAAATGAGGGTTTAGTTGAATGAGAATAAGAACTTGGATACAAGCAAAATCTACAGTCAATTTTTCCTGTGTCTAAAATTGAAGCAAATCAACTGGCCTTAATTAAACACACAAATTATATAATAACGTAAACATAATTGGTATTACTGAGGTAAGAAACAAGATCGGCAAGAATTGTCGGCGATATGAGCTCAATATTGGATCCATTCATGACACCAGTCGAGATACGCATGTGGAATTTTTTTTGGCAAAACACTAATAGAAAAACAAATTCTATACAATAATATTAATAGGAAGCACCCAGAGATTTGGAAAAATTCAATATTTCTGTAGGTGGGGAGGGGGTTTCCTGCTTATTCCGATGCATTCATGGACAGAGGGGGGCATAAGACGTCCTGCCCCCAAACCCTAATAAAACAAAAGATGATTCCAAAACTTTTCCCCGTAGTGTCCCATGTTGTTCGTTTTTTTTTAAACACAGTTTTTTTAAGGAACTTAGAACTTAGAAAAATAGCTCTTAAATAAGCTCTTAAGCATCTCTTTAGGAGGTTCTAGTAACCCGCTAGACCTGGAAAAAAGTAAAAAAAAAGACCATTTTAATGTTTTTAACTTTTAGCTACTATGGCCCGTGGTTCAGTGTTTACTAATTTGCGGCTACTGCTTCAACCATGACAAAGAGTTCATTGCAAATTCTCCCCAGAAACGAGTTTACATTTAAACATGTGAAATCTAGCAGACGATTAATGAAACTTACTAAGGGGGCTGGGAGGGGGAGTGTACAGGTGGGTTCTTGTAAACCTCCAGTTAAGGGTTGTGGAATATAATTATTACAATAGCACCTGTTTTGCTGTTCAGAACTTTTCCGCTTAAGAAGTGGCATCAAAAGTGTTGTTTTCAGTGCTATATCGCACTTACAAATGGTAAAATTGAAAAAAAAAGCACAATAGCTTTCAAATGAACCGTTAAACTCTCTTATAGGTCCGGCTAGTCCAATAGCTCCAGCTTTTCCACTTGAGATATGCCATCTGAAGTGCCGTTTTAGTGCCATTTGCAACTTGCAGATGGTGGAATTTATAGGAAGAACGTAGATATGAGCCATATCTTTTATATATGAGCTATAAAAAAATCTGTCTATGATGTTTTGGTAGCCTGCTAGTGTCACCCCTTGAGAAATAGCACAAAAAGTGCCAAGTGCCATATGGCACTTGCAGACGGTGGAATTTACAAAAACGTAGAGATGAGGAAGAACTTTTGAATGAGACATTAAGAATATCTCTATGATGTTCTTGTAGCGCTCCAGGTCTCTTAAAAAAAAAAAAAAAAAAAAAAAAAAAAAAAAAAAAAAAAAAAAAAAAAAAAAAAAAAAAAAAAAAAATGGGAGACAGATCAGTGCTACCGATGCAAAAATTTTGCTTTTTTTTCAAGGAGGGGAACTGTAACTTCCACGTGCAAGGTTTTTGACCATGTTGGTTCCAATGGTACACTTTCATTTTGATCTGGCGTCATTTTCGAGGGGTTTCAGGTTTTTTTTTCAAAATAACCATAAATGACCTTTCGCAATAAACTTTTACTCTTAAGACAAACTGAAATAATAGTTATTATTCCTGAATCACTGTCAGATGAAAATTATTTTTCACTAGGCAGTTTTTTTTAAACGTTTTTAGAACTTTTGGTTACTATTGGCTGTTGTTCGCTCTTTACTAGGTTGCAGCTGCCGCTGCAACCATGAAAATGAAAAAAAAAAATCCCAAGAACAGTCTTGCGAAATAACCCTCAAGAAAGCAATAGAAGACTTTAGAGAGATGATTGGCATGGAAATCAAAACAAAGAGAATGTCCTCATATCCTAGGGGATTTCCTGAGAGGTGACCAAATAGAAATTTGAGTTAGTAGACTTAGCCGTGAATTTTCTGATATTTCTCCAATATTAGGGATATTTCACAATGTCCGTTATGGATATCATTAACTGAGTGTTCACAATTCCCACTTTGTGTACTCTCCCTCCCAACCTTCTTAGTAAGTGAAAACTAAAAACAAAATTTTGTTATACAAAACAATATTGAAAATATTCACATACTTATTTTTCTTTCAATGAAAATAATTAGTCTTTTTCTATCTGTAACAGCTCGAAGATAACAGTGATACTATACCCCTTGGGCTCTTTACCTATGGAACAAAGTTGCACATATAAAAGTTATGGGACGTGAAATCTATAACTCACATTAGCCTCTTTAAATTCCTTGGCTAAGCTATAAAAAAGATCTTTTTAGAAGTTTTACTGTGTATACTTCAAGAAAAAACTAAAAGGAATCAAAGCTTGATTAAAAGAAAATTTTTCTGATCACTCTCCACATATTTTCAAATAAAAATTAAATTTGAATCTAAATAATAGTTGCTGCGGGGAGTCCCTTTCACATTTAAGATAGTCATTAATTGAATATTAAAACTAACAGAAATTATATATATTTTTTTTAATCAAAGATTTGGTATTTACCCTGCCTCCCAATCTAGTGTCACCACTAGAAAATGTGCATTCTCAGTGAAAATTGACCGTGAAATTTAAGATGTCCAAACACCGTAGACACAAGTTTCCCATCTCCTTTCTAACAAAATTAATACTAATACGCCCAATAACAATACACCCATAACGATACGCGTTATATCGATACGTCTATACCAATACAGCCTACATCCCTTTCCCCGAGAACCATGGAGGGTCACATCCTTTAAATCATATTCTTTAATTTTAATCTTTAAATCCTTTAAACCTTTAAATCGTGTTGAACAAAACAGTTATCTCAAAATTTTGCTTGAATAGCTTAGGGGGAGGGGGCTATTTAGGAGGGGGCTAGTTGCCCCCATGATCTTTTCGGCCACTTAGAAAAGGCACTAGAAAATTTAATTCCCGTTCAAATTAGCCATTAAACATCTCTCTATGATGTTCTGACTATTCGCTAGCCCTAATGGAAAAAAAGAAAAAAAAGGACACATCAGTGCTCCCCATGCAAAAAAGTGATTTTCATTGGTGTTCAAGGTGGAGGACTTTAATTGTCCTACTTATTATAACCTAACCTACTGATAGTTTTATTGCAACGACGTACTTTTTATTTTGATCTGGTGCCATTTTCAAGGGGTTTCAGGCTCTTTTTTAAATTACCATAAATTTCTTTTCGCAATAAACTTTTAATTTAAAGATTAACCGCAACAATAGTTACTATTCCTGATTCGATGTCAAATGGATTTTTTTTTCACTGGGCAGTTTAAAAAAAAACACATTTGACATCGAATCAGGAATAGTAACTATTGTTGCGGTTAATCTTTAAATTAAAAGTTTATTGCGAATTTTTTTTTCACTGGGCAGTTTAAAAAAAACACATTTTTCAGTTTTTGTTTACTATGGGTTGTGATTCGCTCTTTATTAGGTTCCAGTTACTGCTTTAACCTCCCCAATAATTTTAAGAAAAAACTATTATATAGCCCTTGCCCTTTCACTATCCAGATATGGACCCCGCTTGCCCCCCCCCCAATAAAAATGCTTGGAAATAAGCTCTGTTGTCTGGAATAATCCCAATAATACTAGAAGTAATTCTCAAATCGGCACGTAACCAGACCTTTTTTTTTTTTCATTGGGCCATCTTATTTCAGTAGGTAAGTTCCTTCAAAAACATGGGGTAGTATAAAAAAGTGAAAATTACTAGCCCAAAAGCCCACCCCTAGCGTGCCTTGCCACATCCGGTAAATTTCATCAACTCCTTTGGGAGGAGTTGATATCCATTCTAATAATATCCAAGACTACCTGCACGATAGTACTTTTGCTAGCGCCGAAAAAAATATATTAAAAGTAAAACAATCCCTTTCTTTCGAAAACTATGCAGCATAATCGGTCCTCCGAAAAATTTGTCAATAAAAATGAATATTGATATAGTAATAATAATTATATAATTATATAGCAATAATAAAATATATTATAAGTGAAACAATTCTTTTCTTTCGAAAACTATGCAGCATAATTGGTCCTCCAAAAATATATTAAGAAAAATATAAAATAATATAGTAATAATTATATAGTAATAAAAAATACAATAAAAGTGAAAGAATTCCTTTCTTTCAAAAACTATGCAGCATAATTGGTTCTCTAGAACAAACTCTGTCTTCCAGAAGAAAACAATAAAGAACAAGAGTAAAGTTAAGGCTTCGAGTTTGAAATTTGACACAAAGGCTATAATTTGTGTCAGTGCACTTCGTGATTTCTCGATAAAATAATAGTAAACATACTATTCTTCTTATGCTGTAGATACCATAAATAAGAAAGCTCTTTCATGAATTTCAACCTTTTGGCACTCAAGATGCTTGTCTCAACATAAGTAGTATTGATGAAAGCAAAAAAAGAAATACTTTCAATTTGAAACAAAGAGCTTTTCATCGTTTGTTTATTTTTATAGTTTATTCAATCCTAAGAAAAAGGACCAAGCAATATATAAAAAAAATGTGTCTGTTCAATTTTGCTCTATTTCTTGCAAGTTGATAGAAAAAAGTTGTTGTTTTTTGTCATGGTCACTCACATAATGCTTAGCAGAAGAAGATGAAAATCTAAAATTAAAGATGAAGAAGATGAAAATATGAAAATAAATTTTTTATGATTTTAGCTTTCTGTATTGATTAATTTTTAAAAACCAAAGTTTTTCTTACGAAAGTAGAGAGCGACGTTGAAATTCAAAGGGAGCAAAAACTACTTCTTCACAGATTACACGAGATATATCTGCTAAACTACCTCAAATAAACTGACTCGTGATATTTTCCAACATCTGAAGAAAGCCAATAAGTAGCTCTTAAAAATAACAAAAGACCCATCCCCCCTAAGAAACAACAAAAAACCAAAACAAGATGTCCTCTTATGAGCAAAACTTCATAAGTAGCCAACAAAAAGTAAAAGACTGTTTTATAAGGCTCTTAATGGCCTTTTACCAGACATGATTTCGATCACTTTTAATATACAATTATAATTCTCTCAAAAACTAAAGCAAGCCCAGTTTTCAGTAAAATTCTCGTCTTTAGAATTCTATAGGTATTAGAAAATAACGCGAGTCAGCTTATTTGAGCTAGTTTTGTAGATATATCATGCTCAATCTCCGAAGCAATATTTTTGCGTTCGTTTCAAGTTTCAACTGACTTCCGTAAGAGAATTTCGTTTTTTATTTTTATTTTTACTCGTTTTTAATTTATAATATATACAATAAACCTTAAATAAATCACAATAAATTGTTTTATAACTCAGGCGATGAAATTAAAAAGTGAACATGATTTTCTTTCTTTTTTAAGTGCATTAAATATATTGTATTGTTCCAGATTAACTACGCTTCTTGACTATTAGGTACTACTTGACTACTGGGTAGGACCCATCAACAACTGGGAGAACGATTACATGAACACAAAACTTCAATAGATAAGTCCCCGAGGTTTGAAAATAAAATGACAACTTTGATTCTGCTTTGGCCCTCCATATTTTTGAAAACCCGGATTATTTAGTTCTTTTTGAAGAGGCAAATTTGATATCGACTGTAAATGGCCTACCGCAGACTTTCAGAGAGTCAATTGCGATAAAAAAATATATAAATACATATTTTGCTATAAATAGAGATACAGGAAATATTTCCATAAGCCAAATTCATAACAACTTAATATTAAAAGATTCAATCAATATTTTCCCCCAATCTAATTTAAAACAACTTTTCTGCAAATTTAATGAAAGTCGATGTTACAGACAGGCAAAATCTATTTGCGTCGGCCCTGCAGTGCGCTTCTACAGCCTGGATGAGTATCTGCGTCCCATACCAGTTATAGTCAGGACCTCTGGAAAAATTTGTACATTATTAGTATAATTTACGTCACATTCTGCCCACGTATCGCTGGTTAACGCTACGTTGATAATCAAAGTCGAAAAACGTACATAATGATTCGCTGAAATTACATAGGGACCCTAGACTGTCCCAGGATCCTTCACAAAATACCTCGAAACTCTTAGGCACATTCAGCAGCACCCATGCTCAGCCAGAAATCCTAAACTATTATCATCTGAAACGCTCACACGCCATATCTCAAATTCATCACCTACTGTACGTTTTTTTAATGTGCCGCGTGTGCATCCTATAGTTTTCTTTCTAGGGAGAACAAAACCTTGGGTTATGCTTTAGGGCCCAGTGACACGATCAAAATTTTTAAATTTGATGCAAAGTGTTATTCCATTTATCATGAAGGGTTTTTGGGTTAACTCTTATATTCGCCCTTGTTCTTTGTTTTAAGAAAATGCGCCCAGTTTCAGGACAAAATCTGCACAAATTCCTGGAAGGATACGTGCCAACTTTCTTTCTAAGAAAGGAATTTGAAAGATCTTTAACTTCTGGTTGCTTTAGTTAGACATGAAAACTCCTTGACTTATATTATGCTATGAATTAAGCATCCTAGATCAAAGTTTGAGCAAAATGAATGAACTTTTAGAGGTTTTGTGAGTTCAGAGTGCTAGAATAGGTTTGAAAATTAATGCTAAGAAGACTACGTCACTAAGCTTAGGAATAAGTCAAGATGAAAAGGTACGTTGGGTAACGAAAAGATTGATCAGGTGGGCAGTTTCACTTATCTAGGTAGTATTATTAGTAAATGTGGTGGGAGCAGTGAAGATGCTAAAAGTAGAATAGCCAAGGCTCAGGGTGTTTTTCACAGCTAAAAAAAAAGTTTTGAAGAATAGGAAGGAATATCTGCAAAACAAAATTAGAATATTGAAAGGTACAGAGATGACAGTGGTCAAATATGGCTCTGAAGCATGGGTTCTTTGAAAAGCAGATGAAGATTTACTAGATACTTTCAGAGAAATTGACTACGGATTGTTCTGGGTACCCGGTTGACTGACCGTATTTCAAACAGTAGACTATTCGAAAAATGTAGTTCAATCCCTCTTTCTAGGGCTATAATGAAAGAAAGGTTGAGATGGCTAGGGCAAGTTCTGCGGATGAAGGATGACAGATTGCCAAAGATTGACCTTTTGGGCCCACCGTCTAGGGCTAAACAGAAAGCCGGTCGTCCTCTTCTGGGGTGGGAGGATGTCATAAAAAAAAGATTTATGGAAATGAAGACTTCCTGGGAGGGTGTAAAGAGGGAGGATTTGAATAGATTAGGATAGAGGAGGAGCGTGCGTAGCTGTGTTAGCCTCAGAGGGCCTGGTGCTGTAGTGAGCTGTTGTTAGTTGTAGTAGTAGTAGTGGTATATATTATTATATAGATTTTTGGTGCAAATCCTAGCATTAAAATTGGCTTAACGATATACTCCCATATCGAGTGTCTTCCAGATCGAATGACCGTAAAGTCAGACTCTGGATCATCCAAACTTACCTAACCTATTCGCATTAACACAATTGCTGAATGGCCAAAATCCAAGTCTGACAATATTAAAACCATTTTGTTCCTCTGCTTTAAGACCCTCTCTGCGGTTTCCGCCAATATTTATGCCAAGTGTGACCGGTCCCAACAAATTAGATAAATCTGTCATCTATAATGTATATTAAATTACCTGCATTACATTGGTTAAATGTTTACTAGAAGAGATTTATAGTAGCTCTTAACGTATCAAGTATTAAATTAGAAGTCGTTTTGAGTTCCTTTTAAAATTGCCCGTATATTTTTATCCATTCACATAAAAGCAAGAGCTAAAAGCTCATATGGCACAAGTCAATCACAAGTCACAAGTCAATTTGTGCAGCTCCCTGACATGCCTACCAATTTTCATCGTCCTAGCACGTCCAAAAACACCAAGCTCGCCAAAGCACTGAACCCCGCCCCCTAACTCCCCCAAAAAGAGTGGATCTTGTACGGCTACGTCAATAACGTATCTACGACATTTTCTTATTCTACCCACTAAATTTCATCCCGAATTCTCTACTCTAAGCGTTTTCCAAGATTTCCGGTTTCCCCCTCCAACTCCCCCAAATGTCAAAAAATCTGGTCGGGATTTGAAATCAGAGCTCTGAGACATGAGTTCCTTCTAAATATCAGATTTCATTAAGATCCGGTCATCTTTTCTTAAGTTAAAAATACCTCAATTTTTCTGATTTTTCCAAATTAACAACCCCCAGCTCCCTCAAAGAGAACGGATTCGTGCCAATTATATCAATCTCGTATCTATAAATTGTGCTTATTCTTCCCATCAAGTTTCATCGCGATCTCTCCACTCTAAGGGTTTTCCAAGATTTCCGGTTTCCATGATTTCTGTTTTCCCCCCTTAAGCCCTCTATGTCCCCGGATCCGATTCGAATTGAAAATGAGAATCTGAGACATAAGATTCTTCTATATATCAAGTTTCATTAAGATCTGATCACCCATTCGTAAGACACCTCGATTTTCACGTTTTCCAAGAATTCTGGTTTCCTCCTCCAACTCCCTTCAGTGTCAACGGATCTGGTCGAGATTTAAAATGAGAGTTTTAAATCAAAAGATCCTTCTATAAATCAAATTTCATTAACATCTGATCCCCTGCTCATAAGTTATAAATACCTCATTTTTTCTAATTTTTCATAATTACTCCCCCCCCAACTCCGCCAAAGAGATTGGATCCGGTCTGGTTATGTCAGTCACCTATCTTGGACTTGTGCTTATTCTTTCCACCAAGTTTCATCCTGATCTCTCCGCTTTAAGTGTTTTCCAATGTTTCCGGTCCCTCCCCCCCCCTAATGACACTGGATCCGGTCGGGATTTAAAATGAGAGATCTGAGTTTTGAGGTCCTTCTAAATAAGAAATTTCATTAAGATATGATGATTCTTTCGTAACTCCAAAATACATCATTTTTAGCACAAGTACATCATTTAGAATTAACCCTCCCCCCAACTACCCCAAAGTGAGCAGATCCGTTCCGGTTACATCAATCCCGTATCTAGGATTTGTGCTTATTTTTCCCACCAGGTTTCATCTAGATCCCTCCGCTCTAAGCGTTTTCCAACATTTTAGGTTCCCCCCAACTTCCCCTTCACCGAATCCGGTCGGGATTTAAGATAAGAGCTCTAAGACACGATATCCGTCTTAACATCAAATCTTATTAAGATTCGGTCACTCCTCCGTAAGTTAAAATACCTCATTGTTTTAATTTTTCAGAATTAACCATTCTCCCCCAACTCCCCCAAAGAGAACGGATCCATTCCGTTTATTTCAATCACGTATCTAGAACTCGTGATTATTTTTCCCACCAAGTTTCATCCTGGTCCTCCACTCTAAGCGTTTTCCAAGATTTTAGGCCCCCCTCCCTGACCTTCCCCCAGTGTCACCGGATCCAGTCGGGATTTAAAATAAGAGCTCTGAGACACGATATCCTTCCAAAAAATCAAATTTCATTAAGATCCGATCACTCCTGCGTACGTTAAAAATACCTCATTTTTTCTAATTTTTCAGAATTACCCCACCCCCAACTCCCCCAAAGAGAGTGGATCCGTTCCGGTTATGTCAATCACGTATCTAGGACTTGTGCTTTTTTTTACAGATCCCTCAACTCTAAGCGTTTTCCGAGATTTTAGGTTCCCTCCTCAATCCCCCCCAATGTCACCAGATCCAGTCGAGATTTAACATAAGAGCTCTGAGACACGATATCCTTCCAAAAATCAAATTTCATTAAGATCCGATCACTCCTGCGTAAGTTAAAAATACCTCATTTTTTCTAATTTTTCACAATTACCCCCCCCCCCCCAACTCCCCCAAAGAGAGTGGATCCGTTCTGGTTATGTCAATCACGTATCTAGGACTTGCGCTTTTTTGCAGATCCCTCAACTCTAAGCGTTTTCCGAGATTTTAGGTTCCCTCCTCAATTCCCCCCAATGTCACCAGATCCAGGCGAGATTTAACATAAGAGCTCTGAGACTCGATATTCTTCCAAACTTCAAATTTCATTAAGATCCGATCACTCCTTCATAAGTTAAAAATACCTAATTTTTTCTAATTTTCAGAATTAGCCCCCCCCCCCAAACTCCTCCAAACAGAGCAGATCCGTTCCAGGTATGTCAATCACGTATCTAGGACTTGTGCTTTTTTACAGATCCCTCAACTCTAAGCGTTTTCCGAGATTTTAGGTTCCCTCCTCAATTCCCCCAATGTCACCAGATCCAGTCGAGATTTAACATAAGAGCTCTGAGACACGATATTCTTCCAAACTTCAAATTTCATTAAGATCCGATCACTCCTTCATAAGTTAAAAATACTTCATTTTTTCTAATTTTTTTCGAATTAACCGACCCCCACTCCCCCCCCCCCAGATGGTCAAATCGCGAAAACGATTTAATCGTGTCCGGTCTCTGATATGCCTGCCAAATTTCATCGTCCTAGCTTACTTGGAAGTGCCTAAATTAGCAAAACCGGGACAGACAGACCGACAGACAGACAGACCGACAGACAGACCGACAGAATTTGCGATCGCTATATGTCACTTGGTTAATACCAAGTGACATAAAACGATATTCCATAATTTAAGCAAATTTGTTTTCTCTCTGGTGATATTTTTTCTTATACTGACTCAACTGATTTATTTCTGGACTAAGTTTTTGTATCAAATTGGATTGTTTGCAAAATATCTTGATTTCATGAGCCCTTTTGTGGTTAGAAGATTAAAAAAACATATACTTTAACTATTTCAACAGTCAAAATAGCTAAGCTTTAAATTATAAGCCAAAAAAAGCCAAGCTAAGGCGCGACCTCAATCATAGGGGGGTTGAAAGTTGGAATACTTTCGATCAGAGTATTAAAAACAGAAAAAATTATTTGTTTGAGAGAGCAATTAAAGAAATTATTTTTAGTATGCATAAATTTTAGTTTTTCTGTTTTTTTTGGGGGGAGGGGGTGGTATTGTAAATAAATAAGAGAATAGCTTATTATGGCCTCTTGGGGTATAATTAAAATATTAAAGTTGAATTTGTTCTGTTGTAAGGTTTGTGGTATTGCTTAAAATGTGCGATTTGCATTAGTTGTTTTGTAATTTATTTAGTACTGTTTAGTTTTTAGTGTATTTTTGCTTCAACCTCAAACAAGTTTTTTGCTTCTCGGATTGGTTGTTTATACTGTTTTAAATACAGTTTTTTGTTTTAATAAATATCTCTCTCTGACAAAAAAGAAACAGTTTAAACAAGGGTATTATGTTTAAGTAAAGGGTCAATGCTCACTCTTTTCCCTTAGCAGACTATGGTTCAAGATTTTATCCGTTCTGCCCAAAAAATAACAATAAATGTTTCAAATTAAAGTAAAGAGTGACGTTAAAAGATTGAGCGTACGGATATTACCCAGTGTATGAGGGGGTATCCCTCTATCCACTAAATGTACGCTCTGTCATCATACACTAAATGTATAGAACTTATGTGGGTACATTAATAAAAGGTGTGATAAATTATTTTCAAGGTGTGATAAATGTGTGCGTTAAAGCTTTGCTAGAAGAGGTTATTTGTACTGCAGCTCTTACAGTATCAGTCATTGAGAGTATGAATCATTAGTTAAGAGAGAAGATTCAAGTTGCTTAGTTTGTCTCTATTAGTGCCAGCTTCCTCCCGAATTATGACCTCCCTTTGAAATAATTTCCTGCGTATATAAAACCCCTGCGTATAATACCCTATTGAGAGGAGGAGCAGTTTGGATGAAAGCTCTACAAAGGGATAGTGCGCTAGGTGGTCTACATTGTAGAACTCGCAAGCTAAAAGATCATGTCCTTATTTAATGAAGTCTTCACATGACCAAAGACAATGAAGTCTCTAGCCAAGTAATATTTTTCACAGTGAATTGGAATCCCATCTTCTTCTTTTTTCACAGAAGGCTACTTAAATTGTAAAACATAGTTATTGAGATTGAGTCATGTCCAGAAAGTAGCCTACTAGGTGGGTAGGTTAATAGAAGCAAATCGTGTTTAAAAAAATGCTTTCTTAAACAAAAATTAACGAGCCTATAAAATAACCCCTTTGCAGTTTATTTAAAACTCATAAACTGTTACCGTGCATTTTTTCGCTTCAGGGAGGGGATTCTTCTCTTTCTTTCAATATAAACACCAGAGACAGGTATTTTTTAAAATATAGAATGAAATCTAGGGGTTGGGGACAAATGGGCAGTTGTATCATGACAATATGTCCTCATTCACTCCCCAGTGTCATTATTCAAATAGAACAGAGGGCATCAAAAAGCACTAAAAATTTGAGATAGAATACCAAAAGCATGCTGTAAATAATCTATAACCCGTTCGATCTGATCACCCGTTCGTAAGTTACAAATACCTCATTTTTTTCTAATTTTTCTGAATTACCCCCCCCCCCCAACATCACCAAAAATATCATTATAAACCTGAATGAACAATACTGGGTAATTCCTGCTAATGTGTGTATATAAGGGGAGAGTCTAAAGTAAGCTTAGAGGTGTAAGATGCAGGCCACGGCTAAAGGAACAAGCTAATGCACGAAGCTGTGTCCACCAGGAAAACGACAGTAAGTAACCCCTTTTATTTAACCTTATTTCCTATCTTTCGGCTTTTTCTACATTATAATCTATCAGTTCTAACAAGTTACTTCCTAAATCTTAAACAAAAATTGTCAATGTTTTTCAACTTTTAATACCTTTTCTTGCATGACCACAATCTGTTAGGTGTTGGGAAATGTCAATTTTTTTCCATCATTTCGCCCCACGCTGTGCATTCTAGACAAATGATATGCAGCTGGTTGTCTGTTAAATGAGAGACGAGACAATGTCAAGATTTCCATCATTTCTAGTGTTAGAAATCGACAATTCCTTCCTCAAAGACAGGCGATGTCAGTTTCCTAAGGGATAATGCTCTAAGTCAGGGAAATTTGAGAATGTTTTCCAGAATATCTTAATATGGAGGTTTTAGCTACAAGATTCTGCGGACAGATCTAATTTGGTATTGTATTTTACTATGAAACCCTGATCTATTTTTATTGAGCATCGAACTTGTAATCCAATCGAGCATCAGAAATTGACAATCTGCCAGAAATTCATATACAAAAAAGGCCTTCGAGTCTATTTTTTTACGGGGTAATCAAAATGTGTAAGTCAAATCGAATTTAACCTAATAAATATCTCCCATGAAAGTTGAATAAAATGAAATCTGGATGATATTAATTAAAGCCGTACCCAGAGGGAGGGGTGCTACCGAGTTTGAACTCTCTTCCCCGTCTGTTCCAGTCGTAAAATAGTAAGAACAATGCATATCAACAATTTCTGATGTGATGTGTTTACGGAAAGAGTGATCGTATAACCGTCGAATGGGGCTCACTGGATTAGAAACCCGAATTTTAAGTGTCCTTTCTAAGAGTCTAATTTATCGGAGGGCAGCTATACCCCCCCCCCTACGTCATATTTTCCCCAAATGTATTCTATAGAAATTTTGAGATAGCCATTTGTTCACAAACAGTCCAAAGACCACATGACATGGTCTTTAAGGTTGACACAACCCCTCAGAGTCTGGGTAAAAGGTAAGCTACGCCCCGGGGGCATGTATGGTTTTTATGCATGGGGTAGTCTTGTGAACTTTAGAAGAGGCTAATTTGATTGGAAACATAAAGTTCTAGTGCCATTTTAAGAATCGAACGTGATGGGAGGAAAATAGCCCCCCACCCTCCCTGACATCCTCCTTTTCCCAAGCACATTCTGCCGAAATTGTAAGATAGCCATTTTATAACCAATAGTCGAAAGAGTATATAACAATGTTTTTAGTAACCAAATGTAAGGAATATTTAGCTGGACGTTGAACTAAAAAAGTTGACTTTCAAATAGGTCACAAATCAATATCTTAAAAACAACTTATGCTATTAAGTTTGAACTTTAAGAGTAAGTTGTGGGGGATTTTGAACTAGCCAGAAGGTAATATGTATATAATTTTAATACTACCACGACAGTTACTGTAACTAATGACGCTTAGAGTATTAAGGTAAAACTTTTGGGAGCGTTTAGGGGGAGTTCCAATTAAACAAAAAACTGTATGCATGCAGGTTTTCAAAAGGGTATATAAGTAATATCCTAGCCAGCATCACTCAATAATAGCTATAAATATCATTGAAAAATTTAAAGGAGCTAGTTTGATGCAAATTAAAAGTTCTAGTGTCCTACTGGGAATCAGCCAGTCTATCAAGCCAATTCATTTTCGAAACACATCCAGTCAAAATTTTGAGACAACAATTTTCTTCAACATAGTAGAATGATCCAGCAACTATGTCTTTAGGCATATTAGGCATGTCAACCCCCCACAATTATACATTTGACCCATTATGCTATAAAACTAACTGCAACTGTAAAACTAAATCAAAAGGCATTGTGTTTACGGTTGCCAATAAGACACTTCAGCAATATATCGAGAATGACTGAGGGTATTAAGTTAAAGCTTTCGGGGCTACTACTATTACTACTTCTGCTCTTACAATTTAAATAAATAAATAGAGTGTAAATGCGTCCAGGTTGTCAAAGAGCATTGATATAATCTTTGGGAATGACATTAAGTTTTATTTTTAGACCAATTTGGGAAGGTATAAATTTAAATAAAAAATACTATTTGTGTCACGATTAAAAATTGTTGAAAAAGTTTCTGTTAACATAGAAATAGCAAGCCAAGCCATGGACTCTTCTAGAAAAAAAAACCAAAAAGATATGAAATATTTTTTTTTTTTCATGAAAAAGACTATGTCAGTAGGAAATGAATGGAAGTTAATTTAAAAAACTTTTTTCACAAAACAAGCTTTTCAAAGAAAAGTAAAGAGCTAAATTAAGCCAAAAATGGGCAGAAATAAAGTCAAGTAATCTTCCAAGTTTAAAACTTCTACGAATCACTATCAATAAATAAATGAAATTCAAATTTCAAATTTTGAGATTGAGATTTCATTGAAATTTCAAAGATGTTACGAAGACACCAAGGTTAAAATCATCAAAAACTTCGTGGTAAAGAACTGCTAGTAAGGAGCGACCCAGCTCAATAGTAACCGAAACTCTAAAAAATGTAATTTTGATTCCAATAGATATATAAGAAAAATTGGAGTTTTATGCATCAAAGGCTACGAGCCTGAGAAAATTTGCCTTATTTTCAAAAGGGGTACACAGTACTTAAAAGCCATATAATCTAAAGGTATATCACACAATCGGATTCAGTATATCAGAGAATCCTACTATAGACGTTTTACGCCCTTGTCTCAAAAAAGTGGAATTTTGTATTTTTTGCCAGAAGAATGATCACGAATACGTGTTTATACTTTTTTTTTCAAGGGTGATCATATCGACCCAGTTTTCCTATAATATTGAGAAACGATTCATTCTAACGGAAACCAGAAGTTCTAGTGCCCTTTTTAAGTGACCAAAAAGATTAGCGGGCAACTGGGCCCCTTCCCACGCCCATTTTTTCCAAAAAATTATCTGATTAAATTTTGAGATAACCATTTTGATAAGAATAGTTGAAAATCAAATAATTATGTCTTTAGTTTTATAATGACCCCCCACAATCCATGGGGAGAGGCTTGTAAGTTACAAAACTCACCCATGATTTACGTATAATATTTGTTATTGGGAAGTATACAGACATTTTTTGGGGAGGGGGGTTGTGCTTTGAGTGAATTTCTATTGGGAAAATATTCCTTGAGGAGGAAAGTTTCAGTGGGTGAATATTCCAGGGAAAATGTTGTACAAGGGGGATTAGACAGAATTATTGCATGAAATTCTTTTTAATTACCTTACATTCTCTTTGCCAAATTTTTCTTGTGGAGATCTTCCAGGGGCTTTTTTCCGCTTACTTTGTTTTCTGTGAAATAATTTCCACGGAAGGGGGCATTTCTGAAGTTATCGAGAAACCGATTGGAGATTATAGTCTTATTCAAATGAAAGAATGCTAAGAAGAATTTTTCGGCTGAATCGTCTGCAAGCAATTTTTAGAGGGAGGGGGGATTCTCAGCGAGGATGGAACTGTCTGGAGGGAATTTGAAGGGGGGCAGGAGTGCACTTTAAGTTGGATGATGTTTCCATGGAAGAGATTTTCCGTGAGAAGGAGGGGTATATTTCATAGAGGGTGAGCCATATTTACCGGCATTATTTAAAAAACGAACAGAAGTTATTCTATATATGAAGCGTTACCCCCTCCTCAATACCTTACTCTTTACGCTAAAGTTAAACTGTTTACTAAAACCGAAATATGGGGACCATTTAATTAGAATAGAAATTTTTTAAGCGCTAATAGCTTTAGTGTAAAAAGCAAGGTATTGAGGAGGGGTCAAACCTTCATGTTGGCATTCAATTTCCCAAAATAAATATGCAAATTTGTTTTAATTCTTCATGTACGGTGAGCCTAATTTGAACTTGCATTAGTTGAAAAACGTTCAGAAATTAAATTAAAAAACTAAGATTTTTTTAACTGAAAGTAAGGAGCGGCATTAAAACTTAAAACGAACAGAAATTATTCCGTATATGAAAGGGACTGTCCCCTCCTCAACGCCTCGCTCTTTACGCTAAAGTTTTTATTACAAACACCAAAAACAAGAAGAACAATATGGAATTTTTTAAGACAGTGGGAAACAAATTAGAATGAATATTTCGACCCTATGTCCAAGGGCCGTCCTCAGCAATACAAGTAAGAAAAAAACAACTTACGAGAGGATAAAATCAATAAAACTAAAATGAACAGTTTTTCAAAACAGTCCCAGCATCCTTACATTAGCGAAGTTCAACCAGAACTGAACAATAAATTGTTATGAAACGAGGCAATTCAATGAAATGAAAGAAAATGATTTAAAAACAGGTTTTTAATGCCAGCCAAGCTTTTTTCGCTGCTGATCTTATAGGTCTATTTGTGACAGGCTCTGTGTTAATATCTATTGGTTTTTTTAAATATTTTGTAAGGTCATTTTTAATTAAATTTGTGTATAAAGCATTCAGTGAATATTCTCCTAAATCCCTATTTAAGGAAATTTCATTATTAATCTTAAGTCTGATTTCAATTGCTTCTCGAACTACTTGCTTTATGCCTAGATCATTGCTAATAATGGCGGATTCTTCAAAAAGTGTTTTGTGGCTAGGATTTTCGAAAACATGTCTACTTAAAGCACAATCAAAAGAAACAGAAGTAATATTATTAGAATTCAGAGCTTTGGCGATATCATCTTTATGTTGTTGTAGGTTTTCTCGAAATTCTCGTGGGTTCTCCATACATAGAATTTGCCACAGTCGCATGGTATTTGATAGACACCTCTTTGGCGACTAACTGGAGTCTTATCTTTACCAGAATTTAGGACATTTATGGTTTTCAAATTATTGGTAAATACAGCATACAGATTATTTTGTGTGCATAATTTTTTAAGATTCCTAGAGATTTTTGGGATATATGGGAGGTAAATTATGTTTTGGGGCTTATTGGGATTTTCACATGGTAAATTATCGTTGATTTTATGGGAGTGTCTTTTCACTCTGCGGTTAATTGTATTATTAATGAATAAAAGAGGATACCCATTTCCAAAAAGTATGTCCCTGATAAAGTCTAGTTCAGCTGTGATGTAGGAATCAGAACAAATATTCAGGGCACGATCTTTTCGTGCTAAGAGAGATCTTTTAACTTGTGGGAGTGGTTTGATTCAAAATTTTGAAAACTGTTCATTTTAGTCTTATTGATTTTATCCTCTCGTAAGTTGTTTTTTCTTATTTGTATTGCTGAGGACGGCCTTTGGACATAGGGCCGAAATATTCATTCTAATTTGTTTCCCATTGTCTTAAAAATTCCCTATTGTTCTTCTTGTTTTTGGTGTTTGTGATGGAAAGGCAGTGTGGTCTTGGTCGCTATTTAAAGTTTTTATTGTTTAAAAAGTAGAGTTGTGACAAAGAGTCGAGCTTTAGCGTGGAGAGAGAGGTGTTGAGGGGGGACAGCCTCTTTCATATAAGGAATAATTTATGTTCATTATAAGTTTTAATGTCACTCCTTACTTTCAATGGAAAAAAAATTTGTTTCTTTATTTAATTCCAAATGAAAGACTACTTTCAGAAAACCTTCTACTCGTGCATGATGTGTTCACAAGCCAAACCGGTTTTCCAGTGAAAAAACTATTGTGGACAGACTAAGTTAGTCCTACTCTAACTCAATTTTAGCACTATTTTCATGCTCAACACCTCTATAACCCCCCCCCCCCCAAAAAAAAAAATGACAAAAAGAAATTACTTCTGTTTAAAGATCAAGCTTAGATATTTGGCAAAAAAGATTTAAACAGCTAGGCAGTGACAATTAAAAATGCAACATACGCCATTTTGTAACTTTTCAGTAGAATCAAAAGAAAAAGAAACAGAAAAAAGTTTGCCAACTGTGGTCACTCTGAACGATAAGACATAACGAAGATAAGAGGAACATGTTCTAAACCCACATTTCATGTTCTTTTCAGTGGTATAAATCAAATTCAAATATTCCGACCGGATTCATAATTATTCCATTTTATGGTGTATGTCTCCTTTTCCCAAAAGTATTTCGACCAAATTTGAAATTAATCCATTTTGGCGTATGGCTCCTTTTTCTTGACAAAAAAGAAGACAAGAAGACTTAGAGGAGCCAATTAGGGGGGAGGGGTAATTACTGCCTAGATCTTGGAAAATATCTTTTTTCTATATTCTTTTAAAAGAACAAAAAATATATGCCCCCCCCCCACTGATGATACCTTTATTGTATTTTCATTAAAAAATGAGAAAAATACTTGCCTCCCCCCTACATTTTTTGATTTGGTGCTCTTGATAGGGTTGTCTCAGACATAAATTTATTACCTATAGGAAAATTCGTGCAATACCCGATGGGGTAAACAGCTAGCACACATGGTGGCAATTATTTGTACTACAAAAGTAGACTTAAATAACCGGTTTTGCCGTCTTCACTTATAACAGTGTCCTTTATTTGGATATCAAATGGAAAAAAAAAAACAACGGTTAAATTGGCATCAAAAACCATCTTAGCGTTTCTGTCAGTAACCCCATTACTACTAATACTACTAGCAACTAACCGCAGCACCAAGCCGCCTAAGGCTAGCTAAGCATGCTCTTCTTCCATCCTAATTTATTGCAAGTCTCCTTCGTTACACTCTCTCAGGAAGTTTTTATTTCTTTTAAGTCTTTTTTATGACATCCTCCCACCCCAACCGCAAACGACCTGCTTTCTGTTTAGCCTGGACGTACGGCCGATAGGGGCAATCTTTGGTAATCCGTCATCCTTCATCCGTATAATGTGCCCTAGCCATCTCAACCTTTCTCTCATTATAGCCCTAGCAAGCGGGATTGAGCCACACTTTTCGCAATGCCTACTGTTTGAAATACGGTCAGTCAGTCAGGTACCCAAAACAATCCGTAGGCAATTTCTCTGGAAAACATCTAGCAAATCTTCCTCTGTTTTTCGGAGCGTTAATGCTTAAGAACCATATTTAGCCACTGTCATCACTGTAGCATCCAATATTCTAATCTTGGTCCGTGGACTTATCTTGCACTGCGAAAAGAAAAAAAAAGTTCGTCTAGAATAATCATTCTGATTACATCAGACTGGATTCTGTTTTCTGTCTTGTTAGCCCGGTTCTTTCATCAAAACGAAAAAAAACTTCTATCTTAGGTTTTAATCTAAATTGCTCATTGGAAAACCCATTTGACCAATGTAGGCTCTTATGAATAACTGAGCTATTACCAATATAGCACAATCACAATTTTTAGACATTTCGTGCATTTCTCCCCGACTGGTGCAGCTGGAGAGCCTGTCATCCCTAACCTCAAGTGTCAGAAATCTCTAGAGGTAAGGCGTTGTATATGTTGGCGGGGAAAATTGGCTCAAAATGACAACTGAATAATTTCTTAAGGCAATTCATCTCCAAGGTGATGAAAGGTGAATTGGGTAGGAATCCATGAAGAAATCAATTTTGCAGGAGTTAAAATCCAGGAATTTCGGAAGATTAGAAAAATTACTCCGCAATAAATTGTTCTTAATTTTGCTCTTGAATTTTTACTGGTTTGAAATATAAACTGGTTGTATATGCTTAGTTACGAGACTAAAAAACACTTTCCAAATGAAATTAAAGAACGACATTAAACACAATCAAAACAAACAGAAATTAATTTGTATATGACGAGGGATGCCATATCCTTACCCCCCCCCCCCATTTTTTATCTAAAGTTTAATTAGTAATTGTTTGCAAGTATTTTAGAGCGCAAAATATATGGTCGTTTAATAATTATTGTTATTTCATTCAACAACTGTTTTTCAAAAACACTTAACCTAAAAGTGTCATTGATTAAAGCAAAAACAATTAAATAAACCCTTCTATTCTCGAAGCATTGTGAAAAAAAGGATAAATACACTTTTATCACGTTGTTCTTTTGTTGAAGTATTTTCTCTTGAAGCATTGGCGAAAAAAAATCAAAGGGTTAAAATTAACCTTGCGCTTGATGCCCATTTAATTGGACAATCTGTCTTTGCTTTTTCTACAATTGGCCATGACTTTGACTTTTCCCACAAAATTAAATAAAAAAAAACTAATTTTTTTAGCTGAAAGTAAGGAGCGACATTAAAACTTAAAACGAACAGAAATTACTCCGTATATGAAATGAGTTGTCCCCTCCGCAATCCCTCGCTCTTTACGCTACAGCTTTAAATTGTTTTAAAAAGTAGAATTGTGGCAGAGTCAAACTTTAGCGTAAAGAGCGAGGGATTGCGGAGGGGACAACTCATTTCATATACGGAGTAATTTCTGTTCGTTTTAAGTTTTAATGTCGCTCCTTACTTTCAGCTAAAAAAATTAGTTTTTTTTTATTTAATTTCTGAACGTTTTTGAATTAATGCATGTTTGGTTTTGGCTCTCCGCACATAAACTATTAAAATTAAATTTGTATATTAATTTTTTTTTTGGCTAAATGGCTTTCTCTTAGTTTTGATCAGACGATTTTGAGAAATAAGGGGTGGAGAAGGAGGCCTAGTTGCCCTCCAATATTTCGGTTACTTAAAAAGGCAACTAGAACTTTTAATTTTTAACGAACGTTTTTATTAGTAAAAAATATACGTAACTTAAGAATTAACTTACGTAACAAACTTTCATAACCTTATATTTTTATTATGTATACGAGGGGGTTTGTACCCTCGTTAATACCTCGCTCTTTACACTAAATCGTAAGTTTTGTCCCAATTCTTTAAGAATACGACCCCTGAATCAGAAAGGCCTAGAATAAATAGTTGAAATTACTAAAAATACTTTAGCATAAAGAGCAAGGTATTTATCTCCTCCTAAATACCTCGCTCTTTATGCTAAAGTATTTTTAGAACCCCTCATATGCGTAATAATCTCTGTTCGTTTTAAGTTTCAATGCTACTTCTTCCTTTCATTTGAAAAAACGTTTTCATGTTTATTTTTCATTGTTTTCTTATAGTAATGCTAGAGAATCCTAGGCCCTTGTCATTGAATTTTTCTTTCCCTATGAAAGATTCCTCCAAGGAAAGATCCTCCAACATAGCCCCCTCTCCTCAGCCCCACCCCCAAACAAAATAAAATCCCCCTGAAAACGTCTGTACACTTCCCAATAACCATTACTATATGCAAACAATGGTCAAAGTTTGTAACTTGCAGCCCCTCCCCCAGGGATTGTGGGGGAGTAAGTCATCCCCAAAGACATAGTCATTATGGTTTTCGACTATGCTGAACAAAATGGCTATCTCAAAATTTTGATCCATTGACTTTGGGAAAAAAATGAGCGTGGGAGGGGGCCTAGATGCCCTCCAATTTTTTTGGTCACTTAAAAAGGGCACTAGAACTTTTCATTTCCGTTAGAATGAGCCCTCTTGCGACATTATAGGACCACTTGGTCGATACGATGACCCCTGGGGAAAAGAAAAAAAAAAAAAACAAAAAAAAAAACAAACAAATAAACACGCACCCGTGATTTGTCTTCTGGCAAAAAATACAAAATTCCACATTTTTGTAGATAGGAGCTTGAAACTTCTACAGTATGGTTCTCTGATACCCTGAATCTGATGGGGTCATTTTCGTTAAGATCCTACGACTTTTAGGGGGTGTTTCCCCCTATTTTCCTAAATAAGGCAAATTTTCTCAGGCTCGTAACTTTTGATGGGTAATACTAATCTTGATGAAACTTATATATTTAAAATCAGCATTAAGATGCGATTCTTTTGATGTAGCTATTGATATCAAAATTCAATTTTTTAGAGTTTTGGTTACTATTGAGCCGGGTCGCTCCTTACTACAGTTCGTTACCACGAACTGTTTGACTACTCCCTTTTTATTAATTCAAAAGTCAACGGACTCGGTCGAGGCCTTCGGCCTCGACCTCGATTTGAGAGAGAGAGAGAGAAACACATACAAACACACTGATGAATCGGATTCGTTTTAGAGTTAGAGACCTATGAAGTGGGAATTTATCAAGATTCAGTCAAACACAGAAACTACTATCAGCTCACAAGAGGTATAGTAGAGTCTGAAATAGGTGAATTAAGTTATTACCAAAATCTGAGAGGCGTGAATCGCATTCTTTTAAGAGTTACAGACATATGATATGGGAATTTATTAAAGATTCAGTCAAACACAGACACTACTATCAGCTCAAAAGTAATATACTACAGTCTGAAATAGGTGAATTTAGTTTCATCCACCCAGAAACACCAATAAAATGAGCCTTTTCCGGAGTTTTTACGACCATGCTTTCCATATAATCCTTAAATGTCCCCTGGGTGTAACTTACAACCCTTGCGCTGAGGGCTTTGGGGGGCAGGGGTTGTCATTCTCAAAGTAAAAATTTATCAGGCTTTCAACTATGTTGAACAAAATGGCTATCTCAAAATTTTCAGTGGATGTGATTGGGAAAATGGGAGGTGTGAGAGGGACTTTGTTGCCCTCCAATCACTTTTGATTATTAAAAAGAGCACTTGCTCTTTCAATTTCAAAGAATGAGTCCCTTTCGAAGTTTCTACGACAAGTCCGTCGATACGAAGTGCCCTGGTCTAAGACCAAAAAATAAATAAATAAATAATACACTGTGCCCACATCGCTCTTTCCTTAGGCAGCGCTATCGCGCGTGCATACGAAACCACATATCCTGGTGTAAGGCTTTGTACTATGAGTTTACCCTACCTGACACCATTTTTGGGTAGTTCAAAGGTCCTTTTTTAAATAATCAGAACTTTTTATTTCGATGAATCCAATAGAAAAAAAAAATATAAGAATATGAAGTTGGCCCCTGCTACATTTACTGTTTCCAGAAGTATTAATCCAAAAAGAATTTTCTCACTGAAAAGTTTCAGTAAAAGTGTTTTTTTGTTTAATATTTTGTATCTATTTGCTGCGGTTTGCCCAAAAGTCCTTGTCTACAGCGATAAGAGAGCTGGTCTGACTATTGAAAAAATCTGATATATAGTACAATGTTTTATATTTTTACAGTTCTAGATATATCCTAGCATTAGTAACTGTAACATACTAACAATGCTTGCGAAGGATAGTGTTATTCAGCAAGCAGGAAAACCAAGAAAATATTCTAGAAATTCTTTAGAGCTTTTCTAGTGCCGTTCTATCCCTCACAGAACATTCCTTTTTGCTAACAATTGAATTCACAACCGAAACAATGAATTCATTTAGGGTGTGAGGGAGAGCCACAACTACTCTCTGAGATCGAAAAAACATTAAAAGGAGCGAAACAGGAAAATATTTATATTCAAATATTGAATATTATTTTCTTTTGTTTTTTTTTCGTATTGTTGAAATAAGATTTAACACTTATCCCATGAGACAGAAAGTGAAGTAGACCCGTACAAATGATGGAGTGTGTCATTTGGACCAGTGCCCCATTTCATTCAAACGTATTTAAATTGAGTCTCGTGACTTCAATTGTAATTTTTACCACAATTGGCTAGATTTTGCAATGACTCACCCAGTTTTTATGCATTTTTCTAGGTTTTCCTCCACCTCCCTACTCAGCCTCTTCTAAAAAACTTCTTTGTTCCTTGGTAGAAACTGCAGAAAAATCAATTTTTGCATGATTTGAAACAATATTTTTCCGTTTTCATATCTCTTAGACCCTTTTGTTTAACATATCTATTTAACCCTTCTCGGAAATGCCCTATTACTATCCACTTTGCCTAACAAATTCTTCTTGTTTTTTCGTAAGATAGAGTTTTTTTGTGATAGGTCGAAACAAACTTTATGTCTTGACACGTCAATCTTCTTATGTTTTTAGACTATTCTCCAAAATTTCATTTTACTTTAAATATAAGCTCTATGTTGGATTTTCTCATGAGATTTTTAATTGTACCACTCGCCTCTTTTTATCTTTCATTTAATAGGAGAATGGTTGTCAGTGAAAATAAATCCCCAACTAGATTAGGGTGGCTTCTTGTGGAATTATACGGGTCAGAAAGATTTGCGTCGGAAATTATACAAATCTGTCATATGCTTTTGCCTATCCGACATTTCAATAAGGAATTTTCTAACAGCGCGTGCGTCTTGCCCTCCATTAGATTAAAGCGGTTTACCAGACAAGATATTTAAGATTCTTGAATTTCTCTGCGACAGTCATAAATGTGAAAGATATTTACTTTATCAGCAGGTCGTTAAAAGATATATCACCACCTATGTTTTTGTCTTTAGCTCAAATAAAAATAAAACAGAAAAGCTCAATTTGAGCAAATTCTGGCATTAAAAACATTTTTTTTTATCTCATCATGAGAACTGAAATTGATCGAAACTTAAATTGGAATCAAATTCGACTGTCCAAGTTACACAATTCCCAAAAAGAAACTGATGCTAAGAATTCATTAGGTGTCCTAATAATGATTATACACATAAGATTTAAAAAGAATATATCTTAAGAAACAAATGTTTAAATTTCAGGTTTGGGTTTTCTGGTTTACTTCGATTCTTAAATATGTATTTATTCATTACCGCAAAATCCAATAAATACTATTTTTATGTTCTTACTATTGGAGAGAGCTAAGATACAAGTGATATAAAATCTAATTTTCAAAAAATTTCAATGATCTGTTTATGATTTGTATCAAATGGTTCTGCAAAATTCCGAAATCAAGGGCGTAGTTATTGATTTCTTTAATGGGGGGGGGACGATTTGCTGGATTCTGTCGATACCTAGCCTTCATCTTAATTTTTAAAATGCTTCCAGAGGACAAGTATTTTTGTAAAGGGGCGTTATCCTCTCGATCGAGGCCGTGCCATCCCCCCTGGGTGAATTAGGGGTTTTGACCCCCCTTGAAATGTTTTTTCAACCCGTAAAACGTGACGAAAATGCATATAAACAAATTTTGATGTGCTTTTTATTTTTTTTTGTGTAAACCCCTCTCCTTCAAAAAAAATACTCCCACAAAAAAAACCCTGGATACGGCCCTCTCTCACCCCATTATTATACCCATGGATATGTTTTAAAAATATACGCATAAAGAAATGTTGACATTTTTCAAAGAGCAGAAAAAGATAACTTCGAAGACCACACTGCCTTTCCATGACGAAAATACAATAGTTCAAAATAGGGATGAAACCTTTTAATCGACAGAGAAACAAATATAAAATTTTTAACGGGATATTTCGGACACATATGCAGTGTCCGAAATATTAAGTGAAAACTTTTATATTTGTTTCACTGTCGATTAAAAGGTTTTATCCCTATTTTGAACTGTTTTACTTTCAAACAGCAGAAAAGCATTCAAAGAATTCTTAAGAAATGAAAACATTTCATTTTTTTTTATTTTCATTTTTTTTTTCTTAAGAAAAGAAAGCAACAGATTTTTGTACTTGGTTAAAATATTATCTGTAAAGTTAAAATACAGATCCAATTCAGCCACTTAAGAAAGATTTGAAATAGCATAGCACATCCGATTCGAATTTTGAGATTTTTCTTAAGCGAAAAATATTTTGCACTAAAATATCACACCTATCACGCAAGGATTGGTTAAAACATTATTTGAAAATACTAAAGACAGAATAAATTTGACACTTGGGTTTTTACTCGGACTGACCCATCATGAAAAAACCAACCGCATTGTGAAAATATTATTTGGAAATACAGAATAATCATTTAATTTGGTCAAGTCACCTGGGAACAGAAATAAATTTTCCATAAAAACCAAAAAGCTAGTATTTAATTATTCAATTGAACTGCCAAACTGTAAATGCTCAATAAAAATTAAAACCCTCACATTTTCGGATGCAATTTGTATTTTGTGTTTTATTTCTCGTAACCAGCGTCCTATTGCTTATATTATTTTGGACGATCGCTAAATATTCTCATGATAATAAATATATTTGCGTTATTACAAAGGACAGATGGATCCTGTTTAGTCATACCGGTAGTTGGACCCCTGGTGACACGGCCTGGAAGAATCCTTCCAGAGCTGTCATCAGCTCTCTGCTGGAAGCATCCGTTTCCAGTGACTTTGGAGAAATTTATTGAAAGGTTCATTGGCACTGGCATATTGCAAATGTCGTTGACAATTCTGATTAATTTATATTTGAGACTGGGTACTTTTTCTTTCATGGATTTTTAGAACTAGGATATATTTTTAGCCGACTGGTTGTATTTTCAAACAGAGGATTAACGATTGATCTTATAGAAGCTGTTCGGGTATTTGACTATGTAAACAAATTCAACACTATTATCAAACTCTAGATATTAGTCAGAATAGCAGTCATCCAATAATTTTTTGTTTTACGAAGACTAATAATGCCAAAATTAAGCTTATTTTTATGGTCAAATTACCCTTAATTTAGCAATATAGCATAGTTTGTAGGTATATGATTATCTGGTTTTCCTCTGTTTCATCAGCATTAATAAAATGCTTCTCGAGCCGACATAAACAGCCTTTGATTTAAATCGAAGGCAGCCATTTTGGGGGGTATTTCACTTAATACCCTTTTTTCAATCAGATAGAGCCACCAGAATTTACATAGTGACGTTGCTTGTTCATTTCCATATCGGCAAATAAAGCCCTGGTTACAGAAAATTCAATTACGTATTTAGTTTAGGGTACTTCAACACAATGAGATTCACCTTCAAGGCTGTAGCTAGGAAAGAGGGGTTAGAGGCTCCAACCCAAACCAGAAATGAATGTCCGACACGTGAAAGCGTATAAAAATGCATAAAAACACATGTTTTTTTAAGTATATTAAGTGTTTCTTCAAACTCCCCAGGAAGCAATACCCCCCCCCCCGAAAAAATACTGGATACGGTCATGTGCACCTTATCTTAATACGTTGTTTAAAATAATTCAAGAGCTTTAATGTGATTTAAAAAAAATATATACATATAATTGAACCAGCTAAATGAATCAGATAAAGATCAGCTAAATGAAAATGATTTTCTTGCCTTTTTGTTGTCTCCCTCCACATACCCAAGTCTTCAGCCCCTTTAAATAAAGCCTAATATCGCCTGGATTCAGTCAAAATCAAACCGAAGTCACAAGAATCAAAAGACGCGAGGTAAGTCAAAAGACACTGTACATTCCTAAGTTATCAATCTCACCTACCTGCAATGTCTTTACTACATTACCCAATGTCTTTACTCCCTCCATACCCAAAGCCATTCAGATGCACTATTTGAAAACCTGACAATATCTAGTGTCTTTTAATTAACCTTGCCACTGGACTCCACTTAAATAATAAATTTATGTTTAGCAAAAAACAAATTGATGAATTTATCTCTGTGGGAAGAAGGACTCCCTAAATCCTTGTCATCCGTATGCCGTGATAGACTATGGATTTCCGCCAAACTTGGTAGAAACAATATTAATAATGTAATAAAGAAATAAATTAAGATTCAATTAGAAGAAATAAGATTCAAGTAGAAGAATTGGAAGGATCTAAAATCCTTGTCATCCGGATATTTACCAGAAAGGGTTGTCGGATATTAGCAAAATATTCACTAATATGCCGGACAAATTTCAAAAGGTTGTGGCATTTGTCATATCTTTGGAATTTTATGATGCCAAGCTATCAGCATAGAAAGGCAGAAAATTATCATGCAAAATCATCCACTTATAGAGGTGTAATGATGTTGTTTAATCCGAAACCGTTCCAGACACACTATTTTGTAACCTGGCAACACCTAGTGTCATTCGATAAGCCTTTGTACTGAATTTCACTTATATTATAAGTGCCAGAGGAGCCTTTAGGACAAAAACAGTTTGGTGGTGTAACAGTAACCTCTTCCTTTCCACAACAGTGCCTGAAATTTTCAAGTTCCCTAAAGGCAGGAGCTGTTCGTGCTCACCAACGACTTCCGATATTCAGGAACAGGAGCTGTTCCCAAAATATTGCAGAAATACTGTTTCAATGGTCAAGACGCACATAGTGTCTTTTTATATACCTTTCCCTTTACCTCATTTCAAAATTTGAGATCCACTTGACAAGTGAATCTTCGAGGGTAGCCGTATAAGCTGTCGTATGGGCAATTTGAAGATCTTATTATAGAACAAAGACAACCAGAAGTTTTATCAGCCCTTGAAGCAGAAATTAAAGTTTTCCTCCCAAACTCGCCCCCTTTTTGCCATCATTGAGATATTCACTGTAGATATAATTGAAAAGGGCTTTGAGCTTGTGTTAAGTGTATTTAGTATTTGCCATTTTCATCTTTAAAAAAGTAGAACTCGAACGTAAATGAGTGAGCATCGGTCGCCCAACATCAGGAAACCCTCAACTCTTACGGATTTTGCGTTTTTATTCAATTTATGCTTTGTTTGCGTATTTTTACATATATTAGCGTACATCGCCACCTCCCAAAATTATCACAGTAATTTCTCACATACTAAGTACAAAGTTTTTTTTTTTTTTTTAAACCTGTTGTACATTGCTGATTTTGAAAGGTCTATTATCCTGATCAATTTTTCCATCTTTATTCCAGATAAAAAATGTAATCTTTCAAGCTCATAAAAAAAGTTTAGTGATTGTGTTCTTTTTATTTTTGGTTTCTATCCAGTTTATTCAAATAAGACTTTCCCTTCGGTCTTTTTTTAATTTATAATAGGTGTCACAGGCAAACACAGACATATGAACTTGTTTGGTAGCTTTGACTCTTGGCATATACGCAGCAGATAGTATTCTAAAATTAGTGTTTTTCTGTTACTTCTTTCGTATTTCATTGAGATTCTGTACTTTGCTTTGAGTTTTAAGTGGTTTATGAATTGAATTATTTGGAGGATCAGCCATACGGGGTTGATCAATCGAGCTGAATATGAAACGAGGGGATGAGTGAGGGGGTTAAAATCATGGCTCAAGATGTTTATTTGAACAAGAAGTTAAATACAGCCTATACATCTCCTTCTAAACAGCTACGTATAAAATACAATGTTCAGTTCTAAAATTAATATCTTTGGTTGCTTAAATTTTTTAAATTAAAAATTTGTCTAAAAACCTTTTGTCTAAAACGAAAGCTGGTTCGTTTGAAATGTAAAAAGCTAGAGGTTGCAGCATTGTAGATGTATCAAGAAAGTAAAATGTGTATCTTTTGAAGGGTGGCGATTATTTTGCTTCTTCTTTATACCGTGTTTCTTTTACTTTCGTTCCATTTCTTCATCGAGAAACTATTTTCTGAGCATTAGTCAGATGAATTTTATTGTATTTTATAAGGAAATGGCTTTCCCTAAAATAATAGTTTCATAAGGAGCATGCAAAAAGATGTGTACATATTTCAGATGTGTACATATTTCAGAAGCATAAAAAAAATTAGGATAATATTCATGTAAGAAAAACAAGGTATCAAACGTCTATCGTCTGTAAGATGTATAGCAGCAAACAACATATAGCAACGGATTTGAGAATAAAACATATTTTTATCTATAAAATTTTGCTATGTTAAAATCTTCGCAAAAGGAGTATAACTTTGACCTGGTTATTAATTTTTACAGTTCATTTGTGAAATGAATTTCCAGATGTTGGAAATTCATTGTTGTGAATGAATTTCCTAGATGTTTTCCAGAGAAATTGCCTACGGATTGTTCTGGGTACCCGGCTGACTGACCGTATTTCAAACAGTAGGTTGTACGAAAAGTGTGGTTCAATCCCGCTTTCTGGGGCTATAATGAAAGAAAGGTTGAGATGGCTAGGCCACGTTCTACGGATGAAGGATGACAGATTACCGAAGATTGTCCTTTTTGGCCAACCGTCTGGGGCTACACGGAAAGCAGGTCGTCCTTGTCTGGGTTGGGAGGATGTCATAAATAAGGATTTAAAGGAAATGGGAACTTCCTGGGAGGGTGTAAAGAGGGAGGCTTTAAATAGATTAGGTTGGAGGAGGAGCGTGCGTAGCTGTGTTGGCCTCAGGCGGCTTGGTGCTGCAGTGAGTTATTAGTAGTAGTAGTAGTATTTGTGAAATCCAACTTACCAACAGCTACACAATCCTCCTAGTTATCATGAAATAAAGGCTAATGCTATTTTCCTCAAATGTAACTTCTGCCGCGCTCGAAAATTTTCGATGGGTTATTGGACCACTCATTACAACAGGTAACTCACATTGTGTCGATAAAGCATAAATGTAGTCCTTATCAGGGATTCAGCAACATTGACAACCTAATAAGAGGTTAAAGCGGGCTTATCTGGTCGGTAGTATTCTAAACTTATAAATATGTTGGAAAAAAAACTACTGAGAAACGTTTTTATTTAAAGTTTAATAAGAGACTCTAACTATTACACATTCTTACTTACTTGCTTTTTCGCATACTGACCAATGGTCTTCGTAGCGCAGGTACAGATCTCTTGATTCAATGCTTTTGACCAGAAGGGCAATATGTGGTTGGGTGCCACAGGAAGTCATCCAATGCTTCCTGTGTTTTCCCCCACATTTCTCCAGGTACCCAATTATAACTGAATCGACTCTAGCTGAGCTTACAGAGTAACACCATTCACCCCCGTTACAAACCTAATAACCAGGGACACCAGGACTTGATCCTCCTACCTCAGGATTTCAGATCTGGAGCGCTAACCACTCGGTTAGAACAGCTCTACTATTGCACAAGTCTAACTTAACTCTCAGCAACTTTTAACTTGCCGTGCAGCTGCTAAAGGAAAACAAGGTGTTTATCAACCATCATACAACTCTGGTCTGATGGTTAATGTTAAAAGTACTCTCTAATTCTATCAAGTACTTCTAAAGACCTAAAAAATCATGCTAGAAACTAAAAATCCCACATTTTGGATTTTCTGAAAGTTGATGTTATTTCTTCTTTTATCGGTATAAAATCGAGTTCGACCGAGCACAGTCGAGCAAAATTAAACGTCAAACAGTAGCCCTGAATAAAGAATTTTACAGGACGAAAAATTCACCATCGAGACTTTGCTGTTTCTGTTACATTTTAGAGGAGTCGCCTTTACTCCTACTACTACCAATAACAACTGACTGCAACATCTGCAAAACAGATTGTTGCAAAACAGCTGCAACAATCTTCCAAAACAGCTAAGTACGCTTCTACCCCATTCCAATATATTCAAAGCCTTTTTAAACCCACCCAGGAAGTCCCAATTTCCCTTAAATTTTTCTTTACGATCTCCTCACACCCTATCTGGCGATGACATATATGTCGTTTAACGCTTGATTGGCTGATAGCGACGTTCTTTGACAATCTGTCATCTTTTCATCCACAGAGCCTGTCCTAGCCATATCAACCTTCCTCTCGGTATAACCCAAGAAAGTGGGTTATAACGACCACATTCTTTGTACAGCTAACTGTTTCATACGGGTACTCAAAACAATCCGTTGACAGTTTCTCTGGAAAACATCTAACAAATCCTCTTCCGACTTTCCTAACCTAATAACCAGGGACATCAGGACTTGATCCTCCTACCTCAGGATTTCAGATCTGGAGCGCTAACCACTCGGTTAGAACAGCTCTACTATTGCACAAGGTACAGATACTATTGCACAAAAAAAAAAAAAAAAACGCCCTGTGCCTTGGCTTTGAGCTTCCGTTTTTTTTATTCCAAATCTCAAGTCTCATGAGTTTTTTTTCCTCTCAAGCTTCAAATTATATAAACAATACGACAAAAAGTAACAATCAAACACTGCATACTTGAGTATAACCTTATCTTAAGAAAGAAGAAATAAAATCAGCTCAAGCTACTAAACAACTTCAGTCTTACAACTACAACGAAAAATCAGGATCAGAACCAATCAATGAGTGCAGAGCAGGATATTTTCTGTCTGATATTTATACACCGAAAGGCAAAAGGATAATCTAAAAAAATAATAAAAACTCTTCATTGACCACTTACTGACGTCGAATCGTAATTTCAGCTTCTTGGACTTTTTTTTACAATGACAGGTAGCCATCATGTTACCCGGCCTTGTGGAGGCTGAAATAGAGTCCGTGTCCCCTATTACCAACCCAAGCATGAATCCCCTCTGGTATCACAGGATCAAGGGACTATCTCAACATACCCAGAAATATAACTTAGTACCACCCTCTTACTCCAATGCAGCACAATAGGGAAAACAAGAGGAGAACCAAGTATAGCTTAATTTCAGGATACTAATGCCGCATGTTTTCGTTTGGCAATGTATTTTAAATAACTAAAACACGGAAAACTGGCACAAAAGCTCACCTTAAAATCTACCCTACAAAAAGGGTACATTTTACGCTTAAAAAATGCTGGTAAATATTGAGCAGATCCGAAGCCATTTTCTTCAAAATATACATGTCACTCAATAAAGAATCAAGACAAAAATGTAGTTAAGTCGATAAAAATCAAAAATAAACTGCTGTATTTACTAATTGGATTGACAGGTGTTTTCCAAGTTAGGGCTTTTAAAATTTTTGAAATTCTTATAAAACATTTCTAAATTCAATCTCTCTTCAAGAAATAATAAACACAATGACGTAGGGATTAATTGATTAAAATGCAGCAATTCATGAGAAAGAAAAATTTCCAAATACTTCTCAGCCCAAAAAGGTGAAAAATGTATTTTTGTTATAGTTTTTATTTTATATTGATAGGTGCAAAACTTGAAATTCAATTTATTTTCAAGCACATGGCCTACAGCATCATTTGGGGTTGAGGAAGAGGTTATAACTTTCAGGACTCTATCCCTTTCTAAACTACATGACATGAAAAATTCTATTAAGACAGATCTATCTAGTAAACTAATGTGCCAGCTACTGATGAGAAAATAGGACTTAAAAAGAAAAAATTTCTTAGAATAACGATCTATTAAAATTCAAGAATTATATATCATTGTCACGTCTATATGCAGAAGATTTTGAAAATCAACAATTTCTCTTCAGATAATAGTGCCATCTCATTTTTTTAAACAAGATGGCATTAGTAAACAGCCTAGCATTATTTCCACAAATTTGCCGCAAATGAAAACACTGTAAAAATTTACTTAAAATATAAAGTATTCATCAGCATTTTAAGACTAGCTTATACAATATTAAGCATAATTGTCCGTAGTTTTCATTTTTGATATATATGGGTAATAATGAACTAATAGGTAGCTCTACTGAAGAACAGTCTATTTATATTCATGATTTGGTCTAAAATTCTAGTTTTATCCTTTTTTGGCAAGCATTTTATAATTTTTGTTTTCAAGAGAAAAAGCCGTGCGCTCCATTAAAGGGAAATTGAGACATAATTAACAAAATAATCTAAAAAATCAACAGTGCAACCATGATCGCTGAGTTTTTCGTAAAGATTGATTTTATTCTACAAAATAAATAGTTTTTTTTTTTTTTACTTACAAAAGCGACTAGATGTATCAAATTCTTTTAAAATCAGACATCAAATATATCTCTGTGATGTTCTGATAGCCCGCTAGACCTGGTGGAAAGAAAAGAAAAAAAAGAGACACATGGAAAACTGTAATTCTTCTATAAAAGGTTTTTGACTATGTCATTTCTAATGGTGCACTTTTTATTTTAATCTGACACCAATTTCAGGGCTTTCTGGCTTTTCATTGAAATCACAATAAGTTTCTTTTCGTTGACTTTCTTTCCATATAAGTTTTTTCGGCTTTTTATTGAAATCACAAACTTTTCTTTTTGTTATAACCTTTTGATTTTAAGATTAACCGAAATAATAGTTACCATCCCTGAGTCAGATGGCAATTTTTTCTCATTGGCAGTTTTTTTTTTCAAAACGCGTTTTCAAACTTTTGTTTACTATGGGCTATAGTTTCCCTTTTATTAGATTCCAGCTACAGCTACAACTATGACATAGAAAAGATTACTAAAGACAAGTTTGTTGCACAAGCATGCGTATGATGTTTTATTTTAATATTTTGGTTACTATGGGCCATAGTTCGTCCTTACCATAACATTTTTCTAGTTTAATTCAAAAGGCAGAATTGTTGCTAAGACAATATAAACATTTTGCATCTGAAATAATAAACTAATTTCATATAATATGAGCTAAAGCTCTTTCTGTGCTGTAAATGTTTGTAAAATCCATGCCGTTGCAACGTTGTAAGGTAATAAAATGTATGTGTTTTTCAAGTATAAAATTTTCCATTTTAGAATGCTAGTGAATTTTAAGTTTTAATCAAATTCAAAGATGAATTAAGCTAAGCAAGTTCAAGATGAATATCAACTATTGTTTATGTCGGTTCATCAGCAGAGATATGGGAGGGGGGATGTTGTGTCGTATGAGACACAGGTAGAACGATTCTGGTGAGCATTTTCTTCCCTTTTTTAAGATTAAAGGAGAAAAGTTTTGATCCCTCCATCTATCCCTTATTACCTCTATTTAACTTGAAAAGAACCCTTAAAATTAATATTAGACCCACGACCAAAATTTCAATTTACGTTGCAGAATGGAACCTTTAACTGCTACGAGTTAAAGGTTCCATTTTTGAATAAACTTTAAACTCTTGAAGTTAAAATTTTTTAATAAATTAATAATTCTACTTAGTAGAAAGAGTAAAAGCCAATATGTATTCTACGTGATCCTCCGATACAGAATTTTTATTGTTGTATATTCTTTTATTGACATTAAAATATTTAAAAGCCCTCAAAGGGGTGCCAATTCACAAAACGTACGGGAAGGAACTTTGCTGCTTTTTTTGTTTTTTTAAATGACGATATTTTTTCAATGGAAACGTCATTGATGCATTTTCAAAGTCTAAAGGGCATTTTTTTGCCCTATTATTGAAAATCATGATTTCACCTTGAACAAATTGCAACATACCTGCCTTTCTATTGAAAATCTGGCGTTAAAGGAGCTAGGGCTTAGCGGGGTGATAGAATCAAGAGAGGAAACATTATCGCAAGCACCCACGAATTTGAGAAAGCAGAATGAGCCAGAACAAAAATCTAAAAGATGACTCTTCTTGATAATCTGAATCAATTGAAACAGTAATCGTTTAGTTTTACAGCGGCCAATTTGATAGATTCCTACTTTTCGATTCTGACAAAATATTTTGAGAGACATGTCCCCTTTATGGTACCTAAGATTAAACTTATACAACTTAAATAAAATTCTGGGAGAGAAGCATAAAACCTAAATTTTCTTCTCGAATGATGTATGCTTCTGTTTTTTGTGAGTAGATATCTAAATTAATACAATATATTAATGCCAGATTTCATAAATACCTGCCACTGGGGGAATTTATTTCAAAATTCTTACAGACCAAAGCTATATAATTACGAAACGATATTTTTGCCAGACGGATTTTGGAAAAAAACTTGGTAATCGATTTGAAATTTTAAAAGCCAATTTGAAAGAGATTAGTTAAACCTGACTGTCACTGGAGTAATATCAGACGAAAAAAGGGCAACAACAGTTTATACGAAGTGTGATTTTATTGTGACCTGATAATCACCATAGAAATAGATTAAATATACTCGACACTTAAACACAAATATATGTCAACACTCAAGATAAAAAAAAACGCCCGTAAAATTACAACGAAGATTCCGCAAACGTTCGAAACATATGTGCAAAAAGCAATAAAAAACACAAGTAATTCAGTTCGATTCATCAAAACTTGTTACTCGTCTAGACAAACTTACTTCTTTTTATTCAGAGAAATAAGAAGCGATTCTTTTAAGACATAATACTTTATTTTAATATAGTATATTGACAAAGATCGAACGTAATAAGATAAAAAGTGACTATGGCTTAATAGTAAAAAAAAATTATAGCTTTGAAAAATATTTGCCCTTCTCTTGTCCCCATAGTTCCTTTAGTTTTCTTTTCTTCTAAATTTTACTTCATTGTTTTTTTTTCCATTATCCTAAGTGGGTAACAAGGAATCATCTTTTAGAATCTTAATTAGTGTAATAAAGGTTATAAAGATTCTACATCCTTGGAAGCTTATATAAATTCTGGAGAGCAGACTTCCCCTTGTCTTAATTCATGCATATGACGATTATAATAGACCATGTCTTACATAGTCTATGCAAGGCATGATTTATGCCTTGAGATTATTCCACTAATAAGAAGACTTTATTAGTCTCCTTATCAATTGATACCAGAATTTAAGAAGCCACGCCTCCCTCTTATTCAAAACCAACAACAGTTCGAATCCCTAACCGGGTATTGTTCAAATATTAAGAAACAAACAGTGATGTTTTATCTTAGAACACTGTTAGCGCTAGGAACCTTAATTATTCTATTGCCAAACAATGAAGGATTATATTACTGTTTCTGCCCAATGAAGACGGTTCTATCTGAAGGTTCTAGATTACAAAAGAAACAGTCTCTTTTTTGTATCGTTTAGTGAATCTTACCTAGCGAGCATATCTGGACCTCCCATGGGAAACAGAAGACAATTTATAGAGTGTCACTAGCCTTCAGATATAGCTAACCAGGGAGTCAACAAAAAAAAAAACAGATTTTGGCACAGAATAAATACACACGAATTTTTAAAATCTTAGATCTTTTTTCCATTGGATATTCGTCAAATATCTTCAAGAAATTACATTTTTTAAAACAATTATCCTTCATGATGCATCCGAGATAGGAAAAAAAAGTACATCAAAACTTGGAAATGTTTTCACAACACCAAACAAAACATCCACAAATTATTGACTCTTTTTTTTCTAAGGTATTTTCTTTTCTTCTGAATATTTCATACATTTTGACTACAGTATTGATTACAAACGTCTCTTGCTTTCATAGAAAGTAAACATTTATAACCTCAACCTTCCTTATTTCTTGGGCTGAAACAATGCCTATATGTTCACATTCCTCTGGAGTTTCTCTTCTTCTTTTTTCTTTTACTTTTAATAAAACCAAAAGCTAATATTGAGAATAAATGTATTCCGATATCGTAACTGATATAAAAGGGAAATAGATAATATACACTACAAACCCAGCCTTTTAGTATTTTGTACAAAACGCGTGTCCCTACACCTTTTGCGGGAAAAACATACGGGCCTAATGCCCAATCCACACCATGATCACACACTAATCGATAAAGAATCTAAGCTTTATAAATAGCATGTGTATTCCCTTTAATTTAGTCCTACACTTGTACTAAAAAACGGAAAACCAAAATGTCAAGAATTTGGTTTAAAATTCCTTCAGTAATAATATATTCCCAGCAATACTATTTTGTTGTAGTTTCAGCCAAATTTAACTTAGAGCAAGGCAAGCGCCTGTTCTAAGCTTCCACCTTTTCAAATTTCATAAGATTACCCCTTGAATCTTTACTTTGATAGGTCAATTACAGAGTTCAGGCTTGCTAATCAAATTCCCCAATATTCAACTTGATAAATTATGAACGAGATATATCATTACCACTGCAACCATGCGCAATATTTTTTGTATCCTCAAGCGTATCTTTAACGTAGCCCGGGTATAAAGCATACTGCTTATTTCATGTTATCACTTATGATTTTACACTACGCAACTTAAACAGAGTAGAGTAATTAAACCCGGTCATATGCTTTTGGGTCTTGTTAGTGGAATCTTACCTCTAAATTTCAACTTGATTCTAAAATCATTAGCAATTAACTTCATTTACCATTTCAACATGGCTTGTGGTTACCTAATGGCTAAGCCAAGTTTGGTTAACATTATTCTTTATTGATATCAATCAAAACTAGCTTATTCAAGTGTAGGGGTTTCTCTTCTGTTGAAGAAACTAGAGTTAAATTACTCTGTGTAAATACAAAAGATCACCAAGCAATAGAAAAATTACAAAAATGGAAAATACGTAATCTTTTTTTTGTTTAATAAATTGCTGAATACACATAAAAATCACAATCAAGAGGGGCAAACGTTGAAATAGTGATTTTAAATGCAAATTTAATTTGATCCAAAAATCGATCCTAACTGCCACATGCGCTAAAGACTATAGTGCTATAGTCCCTCTAGGGCCTCACCAGAATAACAACACATTCCAAAGCTTAATAAGTGGTTCACATTGCTATTCTGTAATGCCAACTACTTAAAATTTTAATGTATTACGGCCTGTGATTAGTAAGGTAAAACAAAAATCCACCAATCAGATTAAAATTTACATTCCCAAGTGCATTAGACCTTCTAGGCCAATGAGAAACTACTGTATGAGCTAACGTCCAATAATTTTAAGTTAAGTGTTATATATTTAATTATATAACAGAAACTAGTTCAAGGACTATTCAGTTGAAAAACGGAGCATAAGCATTTCTGTTGAAGAACCTCTGCCACTTTTATTTGAAGTGCCATAGGCTATGCATGAATTAAGGTGAATGTTCCCCTTTTGGACCACCCTTAAACTGGCTTAAGATTTACCAGTAATAAATTAACAATTCTAAGCCAGTTTAAAAACCAAAATAGAGAAAATAAGAAAAAATTAAGGCTCTTGACATATTGGAAATATTATGCCTTTATGAACAAGCTGTCCTCAGCACAAGTGAAACAAGAGTGAAATTTCAAAACAATGCACTAGATTTAGGAAAAAAAAAAGTAAAACCAAAAAAAAAAGGAAAAGAAAACATTGGATAACTTTAAGAAATTTGAAAATAAAAGCAAGACAAAAAAAAAGGAGAAAAGACATAACGTCAAATTACGGCTGTTCCACTCTAGAATGCAATGATTCAACTATGAATTTTGAAAACTGAACTACTAAACTGATTTTGTCTGTTAAACTAATTCTTGAACTTAGTTCTGGATTGAACAGGAGTTGCTCAACTGTGCTTTTGAATCAGAAATTTGGTTTTCCAGATTGATTCCATTTGAAAAAAAAAGAAAAACTCTTATTAAACTTCACTAACTTTTATCTTGTTTGGTTTCATAATCCGCCATCTTTTGTGTTTTTCATTGTCTATAGATTTCAGCCTCGCTTGCTAGAGACGCCCCATTGTTCATACGAGCTAAAACATTCACTGTGTGTTTTTTTAGTTTCACTGATACCTTATTTCTAGTTATGTTTCTTATTTTCTAAGTTTTCTCATAGCTGGTTATTTCGGCACCCGACGTTACTTCCAGTTTACTTACGCTCCGTAGCATAAACCCTCACGTAGCAATGAAAAAAAAAATATGATTTTTTGAAACATAAACAAATATTTTACTTTATAACAACAGCTTTTAAAATAAAAGCTGAAAATTTGTAACTTTACACTTTCTCTTTTGTATTTTTGTCAGAAAAAAATATAGTGACAACAAAGCAGTTTCTTCTACATTTCAAATAATTGTGTTTTTATTTCTAAAATATTCAAGCATAAAAAAAAATCAATAATTCGTTTTGGTGTGGAATTAACGACACGTACAAAATAACAAATACCGATTGTCATTAACCACGACTTTTTACTTAAGAGCACTCAAACACACAAAATTCATAGGAAATGCATACACGGCAAAAATTAAAATGAGCATGTGCTAGTCAACCAAAATTATTCTAATAGCGACATTTGGTTCTAACAGAATAAAATTTTGAGGTTTTAATTTAAATAAAAATACGATTATACCAATACCATAATGCCATTCTTATTCCGTCGATGAGATACAACATTAAAAAAAGCTCTTTTTTCTTCAAATTGCAACACATCTCTCTTTCTCATGTATAGAAATACTTGAAATTACAGCTTTGATAACATAGTCATGGTAAACTACCTTGAATATCCATAAGGTGAAAAAAATTACATTCCACGAATTCACAGCAAACTGTTGAGCCTCTTCCTGATTGACGTCATTAACCCTGTCAATAGCAGGCCGGCTTTGCCAGATAAGCAAATCATAGTCGTCAAGGTTTTCAAAGTCTATCCATTTATAACCAGCTACCAAAAAATATCCATCTACAAAAATGCTGCTGGCAGGTTTAATGATGTCAATCAAGACGAGGCTTTAACAACAGTCCTAAAGAATGAAACACAATATTCCATTTTTCTACCTTCTTTGTAAACTTAAACCAGAGATTTGGATTTCCACCTTTTGAATTTCAACAGTAAACTGTAACTTTCCCTCTACTTTCATTTTTTAATACCACAGTCTGGTAACACAAGAAAAATTTCCCTACGAGTTGAGCAAGAGCTTTAGAACAATTTTCGATCGCCATCTATTCATTATGCAGAATGTAGATAGCAATAAATGTCACCCTGTAATCAAATAAATGCACTTATACAGTCGGGGTCTTTTGAAAAAAAAGCCAGAAAACAGGGAAGCGGATGGTTGTCTACACCATAGAGTTATATTTAACTTATAAGTGGAAATAGGCACTAGATATTGAAGAAAAAAAAATCATAAATACCATTTAACATTTGTTGTTTCTTAGCCTTTTTTTACTTTTGTACTTAAAAAATCAGTGGAACTGGTGAAATTAGTATATTAATATCTCTGATCCCAGTTTCTGAAAAAAATAATTCGAAGTTTGAAAGACATCAATTTATAGATGGCATTGGTGTTTTTTTTCGACACTAGCGTCAGCTCCCACTTTAAAGTTACCTCTTTTTGTACATATGATGCCCCCTGCCTTAAACAAACATTAGTTGGCTTATTTTTCCAATTATACTTTGCTTTCTTTCTTTCAGACTTTCATTAGATACTCTTTTAATACTCAGAGGCTGCTTGCAATAATTTACTGCATTAAGCCATCTAGTCAAGTCTGAGTTTCTTTTTACTATCGTTCCAAATTAAAACTTTTGAACATCAACTTAAATTTAGGCTTTTGGAACAGTCAAGTTACTCAGAATAAATCAAAGCTAAAATAAGAACACAGTCAAAATTCCTCACCGAAACATCAGTTAAATGAAAGGAAGAAAAATCCATTGATTTACCAATACTGATAATAAATTTAACATAAAGCAACCCTTTTACCTAAAAAAAGAAAAATAATAGAATCCCTACTTTCTCAAAATTGTGGTGTCATTTACAAACCATAGAATGATCATGCTTCAGTTTGTGATTTTTTTAAGACCAAAGGCATAAAAAAGACACCTATTCAGCGATCATATATAACACACAATTATGGAGAGTTGAATAGAATGGCAACAGTTGTTAGTTCTTCTTTTGATATTTTCACTTTTCATATTTCACTGACAACCGCCTCTGTAGATATCCATCCTGTAGGCTTTTAGAAATTATTCAGCTCTCAAGAAATTTATGCGCAACCGACTTTTATAAATAATACGGAGCAAAGAAGAAATTTTTTATTTAGCTATATCAGATGAGGGCTCAACTTTGTTAGACTTTCATCAGTTCTTACTAATTTCACCTGATAGTTATCTTTTAGAAAAGAAACCCCGTTTAAAGTCAGAATTTTTTTTTCATAAAAGTTGCTGTTGCTGTTATTTAGTTGACGTTCGAACGAATCAACCGCACGTATACGTGCGATCCTCTTTTAAAACTTGGGCTTATGAAGCCACGTCACGTTGAGAAACACACAAATAAATTTTTGGCACAGGCCACGTCAACACTAAGATATCTTGGGAGAGGACGTTGTACAGAGTGTTCTTGCTTAAATCACTGGTACTAGTATGTATATCGCGTCCCTATTCTACTAGCATTATTATTCATAAAGGTTCCAATAAGTATTATTGAGCTACTTCCTTATGTTCATTAATCTGTGAAGGTATACCAGCTGAAGTAATTCAAATGACGGTGTTGCAACACATTAATTTCAGCGAAAAAACTAATTGCGTTTTGGTTCTTTTTGCTGTTATTTATAAACTTTTCGCAATAAAGTTTTCTTAAAAACAATGGTAGGACCAAAAACTCACTTCCAAACAATTTCTACGAGTGCGAAAGGAGGATATAAGGCATTATGGGCAAATTTGGAAACTCTCGAGGATCTTGGAAACTACTGCTATACAGGGAAACCAAAACATATACTGTCCTGCATTCATACATTTAGATGGCGAATATTATTTGCCATAAAATACCATTTAAGACCTTTTCATTTAATGGAACTCGTATCGCAGCTTCTGCATAGTGAATCAAGCATTGTTCAACTCAAAATAACTGCAACAAGCATCGATTACAATTCCGTTAAATGAATCTTTCAATAACCAAAAAAACGAGTTCGGCATTAATGCTTGCATATCTATACGGTAAAAGCAAACCTCATTTATACACTAGCTGCAAAAGCCAGATGTGGGGGGGGTTACTAGATTTGACCCCCCCCCCCCCCTAAAAAAAGGACTACGAACAAAAATGCATATAAATAATTTTTGATGTTTTTTGTACCCCCCCCCCCTTCAAAACAAAAATCCTGGATATGCCCTTGCTAACTGCATACAATTAAACCAGTGTTTCGTTATCTCACTGTTTAAGGCCTGTCCAATAGCAGTTGGTTGATATAAAGCTCAGCAGTTGTGGCATGGAAGTTATTTTTATTAGTGTTTATTTAATTAGTTACTTTATAGCTTCAATAATCTGTTATTTATTAACTACTTCTTTAAAACTATAAAAAGATGGCAAATGCATTTTGCGTTTTTCGACTGTTATTAACGACGATTCCATGAAATCAATATTTTTCTTCAATGCTACAGCGGAGATTATTTACATATCAAAAGCTCTAATTTCCCGATGTCTCTGGAAATTAGGAAAGAAGAGATGACAAATTTCGAAAAAAAATTATGGTTTTAAATAAATCGCCTAAGAAGGCAAATAAGATATAGGAAAGAAGAAAATATCGGAAAGAAATATAGGAAACAAATTCATTGATTACGCCAATTAATGTAGTTTAAAAGCATAGAAAGCTAAATATTATACCTCTTAGTTTGGTATAAATGTCGCACAACATCATTGTAATTACAGCAACAAGTATTGTTTCGAAGCATGTTTCCCAAAGAGGGGGTTGGGGGGTCAAAACCGCAAAAGTGAATTCTTATGCCACAAATATTTTCCCGGGAGAGACGTTATATATTAATAAAAAAAAACGAAGAAAATGCACATGAATCGTATTAATTTTGAACGAGAAAAGATTTAAATGAAACTAGGCAAAGTCTTGACGTATTTGCTGTTTATGCAACCCATATTTCAACTATACTTTGTTGACTCATGGAGACTGCATTGTTAACTAACAAAAATGTTTCACAAACAGTTTTCGAGATGATATTTACGAATGAGATTATAACTGAATTAGAGATGAAAAACAGAAAAAAGAGAGTTTTTACAAACAAAACTTCTAAAAGAGTCCTTTGTGCAAGGGAAATAATCCAATACGGTTTTGCTCAGTTTTATTGGAATATTTGTTTTTCCGCCCAACATCGTCTTCCCAAAATTTTATCTAAATTGGGATTATGCAGAGCTGGCTACTGGTAATATACGAAATCAGAATTACTAGCTAATTAGCCTTCTCCGGCCGCTTCGTCGCCAACATGAAAAACTTCAAAATATTAAAAATTCAGTTTTAAACTTTACAGGAAATAAATATTATAAAACTTGTTCTCTCTAAATAAAGCCCCATTTTTGAACATACACAAGATTTTTTTTGGGGTGGGGGAGAGGGGGAAGGGACGTGTACACTGTATATCATTTATCACAGTAAAATATACATAGAATAAATGACCGTGCCAAATCCTGCGATAAGTGTATTTCCTTTATCGGATCATAGCTTCAATATGAAAAAAGAAGGAAAACAACAAGGAGAAAGAAATGAAAAATATGTTTGTCATATACAAAATATATTTGTACAAATTATCCAGGGAATGGCTCTCTCCTTCATTTTGTCACAATTTGCCACATTATAAATATTATTCTTGAAAACATAAAAAATAAATAAGAAAAACTTGAAAATAGTTATCCTGAAAAAATAAAAATCTGAATCTTAACCACCCCAGTGAGTAGCCTAAAGAACCTACCAGGCGCAAAAATATAAATAATGTTGGCTCCTAAGAATATTTTGGCTCGGTACGAAACACAATGCATCGTTCAACACGCCAGATAAAGTGAACCATTCTACTAAAACAACCTATTAATTAAACAACATGTAGTTTTGAATATGTAGTACTTATGAATATGTTTTCTTATATTTTATTTTATCATTATTTAAAGATATTTCATACAAAAGAAAAACCCACTTTTGTACCACAAATGCAATGAACCAGTAAATCAGACATCATAGAAAAATCTCAGAACGTTATTTATACGTCTATTACCTACAGTCAATAACTCGTGTCAGCCAACTGAAGATAGATCAGACGAAACATAGTCTCCGCAGTATTTCGGAGGAGATATAAATTCGAAAAAACATCTCTTGCATGAACAATATATAGGGTTATGTAGAAAGTTAGCAAAACTTTGCAACCAGAGGAAGCCTCCCCGTCAGCTTGTGCCTGGAAGTTCCCTTAATCTGAGAATTTAGCCTATAAGCTTTCTATACATAATTTTATTCCTTTATGATTGTTGAATATGCAATTACTATGAAATTATCAGTTATGCACGAGAACCATTGGTAGCATCAGAGCCCTTTTTGGTCGCAAGTTGCCAAAGGCGGTAGTTTTTTAAATCTGTTGACCACAAATTAAAAGTCCGTTGAATGGGAACAATCAAATATTTCATACAACAAGAAATTTTCGTACCATAAATAGATAAAACAGGTGATATAATATGAATTATAGGAGAAAGTTTTGCATAAAATAGGACATAGATTACTTTTACTGAAAACTAAATAACTAAATGGTAAATTAACAAGTACAGAATATACTAGGTTATTGGAAAATTAGCAACTATCGAAGTGACTGCTGAGCATTCGATTCGAAACTCAACTCTTTATTTTATTCTTATCAGTCAATTACCATGAACCAATGATTTTTGGCAAGGTCCCCTCTATGCTTATCACGATATTCGCTTAGGTTTTTAAAATCTCGGTCAGGCTATAATCATCTTTTATTATTTCGATCATCAACAGGGTTCAATTAATGTTTTATATTACCGAGGTCGCAACACATTGGGAGGGCAGATAGTTAAGTCAACATTTTTTATATACTAAGTTACAAATAATCAAATAACTACGTTCAAACTTCAGTAGACATGAATCGCAGAAAAGTTGGCACTGTACCAACTTTTATCCAATTTAAATATTAACATTCATAATATTTTGCTGACAGGAGTTATTTTTCCAACTAGAAAAGTAATAGAAAAACATATAATATCCAGGGATGATCTCCTTATTTTTCTCAGATACCTTCAAAAAATTCCAGGAAAACACGACAAACCATTTCATGAGAAATATAATACAGACAAACCAAAAGAGTGAAAAACACTTACAATTAAGAGATTTCAAAGTTAGCTTTCATTCAGGTTAATACAAGTCACAATATCACATATCAGTACTCAATAAGACTGGTTTAAAGAATTGAAAATTGGGATTAGGTATTTGCCACCCACCACCTGTACAACCAATTCTATTTTGCAAAATAGGCAATAGTCACAGTTGTGGATCGAAACAGATTTATACCCGAATAGAATGACGAGTTGTAACCAGGGCATAATTCTGCTAAGGCTCTTAGAAAAAAAAAAAAAACTTAAGCCCATTCCCAACCCTTAAAACACAGAAGAACTAATTCTTCTATTAATGTCTAAAACCTTAATTAAAAGGAATAAGAGAAAGAATAAAAGGTCATACAAAAGTTAGACTGAATATATTTTTTGTGGCCGCTTCCCATTGAGCGGCATATCACTTTTTCTTCACCCTCACCACCGGACATAGATCATGGTTTTACAAGGAGAAATCACTGTTTGCAAAATGCAAAACACAGTTTATGCATTTTTCATACTAACAATTTTGGGGTTATTTGAAGATAAAAAAACTTTGTTCATTCATTGAATAGCTGAAAAAATACAAATATACCCTTGATGTATTCAAGTTGAGAGCCGGTCATGTCTTTATAGTGTTAACATCTTGTATCATTAATTCCGTGTTCTCCATATGCGTAGTTAGGAGTTAATTTATAAAATAATAACTTTTATCAGCCGTTCTAACTGAGTGATTAGTGCTCTAGACTTGAAATACTGAGGTCAGGGCTCCGAGTCCCAGTGTCGCTAGTAATTCGTTTTGGAACGGGGATCAAAGGTGTGACTCTGTAAGATCAGCCAGGGTCAACCCAACAGTAAATGGGTACGTGGAGAAATCTGGGGGGAAAACACGGGAAGGATCGGATGAATTGCCCCCAACTACGCATTGCAGTTCTTGCCGAAGGCATTGAATCAGGTGATAAATACCTGCGCAACGCATACAATTGTCAGTATGCGAAAAAAAATTTTGCCACTGATTGGCTGAAAGTCAGATAAAGAATTTAGGTCTTGTAATTTATATCGTAAATTAAGATGCACAAGAATGCCGCTTGAGAGTCAAAAATTTACCTGTCTGAAAAAGGATACATTACGGTAAAAGAGGTTCAATAAAAGAGAAGGGTGAACATAAGTAAAAAGTCGCTTATTTTAAATTTACTTAGCAAATCTAAACTATAGACTTTTTAAATAAGAGGACTACAACTAGTTTTTCCAAATAAGAAGTTTATAAAAAAAAGGTCTTAGTCATTAATAAAGAGGGAAATACAAACTCTTTAGAACAAGAGCAATAGCGAAGGATAAATGCAAAAATAAGACCGCTGATTCAAACAAACCGCACACATATCCGACTCGACTAGATACAAAAATATACAAAATAGAAGAGAGCGAAAACAATGCGAAAAAATAATCGTTAAGTACACCTTCATCGCAAAAAAAATGAAGACAAAAAAGAAGTCCACCGAACATTTGCACATGAAAAATAAAATAAAAACAAGACGCAAAACAATGTCCGTACTGCTGAAAAGCAGGAAAATTATCACAGTCCTTTTCTTTAAGGTTTCATTAAAAAAAAATTATGAACACTTTTTTTGGCATACACCAGATTTGAGGTAATAATACTGTTGCTTTACACGAAATAGGAAACTCACAAGGGAATATTTAGTCCCATCCATTGTCCTTGATCATGTGTGCCAGTTCGATTATATATTTGCCCTCCTTATATTTCTGGCTCGACTCGAAGGCATGTTCCTAAAAAAAGTGATAAAAGCTAAAATAAACTAAGTGGAAAAGGTGTAAAAAAAAGAGTAAATAGAGGCAAAGAAAAGAACTATCATGTGTGGCAACACATGAATGACAATAAATATAGATGAATATATACTAATAATACTAATATACTACTAATACCTAATCGCAGCACCCAGCCGCGTGAGGACAACACATCTACGCGCGCTCCTCCCTCACAATCTATTCAAAGCCTCCCTCTTTTCACCTTCCCAGGAAGTTCCCATTTCCTTCAAATCTTTCTTTATGATATTCTCCAACCCCAACTGCGGACGACCTACTTTCCATATAGCCCTAGACGGTTCGCCAAAAAGGACAATCTTTGGCAATCTATCATCCTTCTTCCACACAACGTACCCTAGCCATCCCAAACTTTCTCTCATTATAGCCTTGGAAAGCCGGACTGAACCACACTTTTCACATAAACTGCTGTTTAAAATACGGTCAGTCAGCCAGGTACCAAGAACAATCCGTAGGCAATTTCTAAGGAAAACATCTAGTAAATTCTCATCTGCTTTTCGGAGCGCCAAGGCTTCAGAGTCATACTTGATAACTGCCGTCACTGTAGCTTCCAATATTCTAATCTTGGTTTGCAGACCTATCTTACTATTCTTCCATACCTTTTTAACTGTGAAAAAACGCCCTGAGCCTTGGCTATTCTTCTTTTCACACTTCACTGCTCCAACCTTCTTTACTAAAAATACTACCAAGGTAAGTGAAGCTGTCCACCTGATCACTCATTTCGTTGTTCAATGTCATCTTTTCATCTTCACTTATTCCTAGCCTTAGTGACTTAGTCGTCTTAACATTTATTTTCAAACCTAATCTAGGACCCTAAACTCGCAGAACCTTAAAAATTTTATTTATTTGCTCACACTATCATCTAGGATGCTTAAATTGTCAGCATAATCTAAGTCCAGGAAAGTTTTTCCTCCCCATTTGATTCTGTGGTCTCCTATTGCCTTCCCTGTGCTTCTCAAGAAAAAATCCATCAGAATCATCCATATAAAGAGCGATAAAACATAACCTTGCTTAACTCCTAATTTAATACAAAACCAGTTGCTGACCTCATTTCCAACCTTAACCACAACAATGTTAATCTCGTATATAGCACTAATCACTTTAATGTATTTATCGGGTATACCATACAAGGATAAAACCATTGCTAAAGCTCTTCTATCAGCAGAATCGAACGCTTGCTCATAATCTATAAAACTGAGGACCAAAGGTGTTTGATAACTCAGGCACTTCTCAATTATTAACCTAAGAGTAAAAATTTGGTCGACACATCCTCTACCTTTTCTAAAACCGTACTGTTCTTCTCTTAAAACTTTGTTTACAGCATCTCTCAGTCTAAAAATATCATATTGCTAAGTAATTTGCTACGTACACAGACCAGACTAATGCCTCGATAATTACCACACTCGCTCTAGTTACTTTTCCTATTTAGTGGTTTGATTAGAGTTTTTTTCTAAAATTGAAATTCAAAAATGAAATTCATAATCTTCAGTAACTTCTTTTTAACTTCAGAGACATTATATTTAAGAAACGCATTTACCACGCTATCAGCACCTGGAGCCTTATCATTTTTCAATCCTTTTAGTACTGTCGCAACTGATATTTATCTCGGTTTAGCACATTCTCAAAATGTTCAGCCCATCTCTCTTTCGCCGTTTCCTTATCACAAATTATGGCCCTGTTCCTATCTTAAACTGGGACAAGTCCAGATTGACTCCTCCCTCTCGATTTATTAACATGCCAGTACAATGTTTTACTATTACGCTGTCTAGCTGCATCTTCCAGATCCTCGGCAGTTTTATCCATGGCCTACACTTCATATCTCCGTAATCCATATTTCAAAGCTTTTTCCACTTTCTTTACATTCCTTTTGTTTTCATACGATCTAATACTCAAATAATTCTTGTACAAGCCCCTTCTCCTCTCAATTAAACGTAAAGCTTTTTAACTAATGTTCCTAGCTGTGGTCCTAATTTTCTTCCAAAAGACACCATTGTCGCTTGTCTTCTAACCGCAAACATTTTGAGAAAATATTGGGGTCTTTTCAAAGATATTTTATTATTAAAGCAAATTCGATTTCTAAAAACGATATCTACTAAGCTTCAAACTTTTGTTTTTTTTAGGGTTTTTAAATTGTTGTAATCCCTTGTTAAAATATATACAAATATTTTTAAAACCACCAGTTTTTGCTCTTTACGTAATTTAAAATCTTTTCATATTGAATCTGTCCAAAGATATTTGATTAATGAAGCTAGTCCGAATTCTAACAACGATATATACTAAGCTTCAAACTTTTGGTTTTCTTTTTTAAGGTTTTTGAATTGCTGTAATCCCTTGTCAAAATGAATAAATAAAAACAAGTTTTTTTCAACTGCAAGTAAGGAGCGACATTAAAACTTATAACGAACAGAAATTATTCCGTATATGAATAGGGCTGTCCCCTCCTCAACGCCACGCTCTTTAGGCTGAAGTTTGACTCTTTCTCACAACTCTACTTTTTAAAGCAATAAAAAACTTTAGCGTAAAGACCGAGGCGTTGAGGAGGGGACAACCCCTTTCATATACGATATTCTGTACATTTTAAGTTTTAATGTAACCAATTATCGACATGTGTGTTTTTTTTATTTCCAAATATTAATGGATTGTATCTTTTATTCCACAGATGTTTCACATGTTTACTATCGAATTATATGCAGTACGAAATTTAAGTTCTAAGCTATTTAATCATTTATTACTCTTCGGAATATTCCACTATCCAGCTACAACTGAGTAAAATAAAGCAAAGGACGTTAACTCACAGGGGGACAAATTAATCGTTGTTTGTCAAAACTTAGATTTACATTCACCTGTTAGGATTTATCGTCAGAAGCAATGAGTTTTCTCCCCTTTCTTTTTGGGAGTAAAAATTTGAACAATATTTCACCAAACTTTTTTGCTCTTATATCGTCTCAAAAAGAGAGGAAATAACTGTTTGACACTTTTACCAAAAATGGGCTATTGTGCTCCTAAGAGTCTACAATATTTTACCAAACTTTTCTGCTCTTGTATCGTCTTAAAAAGAAGGGAAATAACCGTGTGGCATTTTTACCAAAAATGGGTTATTGCGCTCCTAAGAGTCCTGTAAATTACATTACATAAAAGGCAAGAGAGATGGGTACTGTTTAGGACTACCGATGATTCAGCATCTTAAGCTTAAAGACTTCCGGATTTAGTTGAAGATTAAGAAAATTTATTAAAATCATATATCCCCATTGGTCTTTGTTACAAGGATATATTGTCGTTTCTTGCTAATTTTTTATACTGAAAAGGTCCTTGGATATTTCGATAAATTACCTTCGTATCTAAATCTATATACTGAATACTGGCTAGTTAATTTCAGGGAAATAATAGCCTTGAAAATGTCTCATATCTAATTCAAAGACTTCTCTGGTGAATTAATGATTTCCCGGAAACTCCGCAGTTACAAAACTGTCAATACATAATTCAAAGGCTATTTCTGTTCCCTTTGGAAACATATTTTCAGAAGTTAGGTTCCATAAAAGGATACGCAACACTGTTGAAATAGACACGAAATGAACTATATTAACCCAAGACATGTAAGAAACGGTCTTTGTCCATAGTCAACAAACCCGAAAGGAGCCTATCTATTTATAAAAAGAATATAATATGCAGATTGCAAATGTTTAGCATTTAACTAGAACATTCGCACAGTTTTAGAAAATTGGGGAAAATCATAAACGAGGATTGTCAATCATCTTTAACGCACCTGAACACCTAAAGATGGAAGTTAAATTCCTCTTTCTAGAAATGTTAAATTTCTTACTGATAATTACAAATAGGTGTTAGTTTATTTTTCGCTGAGAGAAGTTGTTGCATAAGAGCAACAGTGGCAAAAATCCGAAGAGGACAAAAGACATTTCGAGCAATAGTGCTCTTTCTATGCAACTCAAAAGACCAAGTCATAAAAAATCCCCGTTTTTGGCCAATGTGGGGTGTAAAACAGCAGTTTAGTCGAAATATCAAGCACAAATTTTGAGACTGCCAGAATTTCAGATTCAAAGAAATATTACGGCTTTGGGCGTTAAATCGTATAAGACTAAAAAATTGTCTCTGAACAATCACGAGCAAAAAGAAGTACAACGATCTACACATATGAAGTGGAGCACTCTATAACTTAGGATAAATAATTGCAAGCGTATGTTTAAAGAATAAATATAGATCGTTTACAGAGGGATGTTAAACAATTAAATTGTATCTGGGGCGGTTACGGTTAAACACATACCCAAGTAGCTTCTGAATTTCAAATGCCAGGTGAAACAGAGATGTGCATCATGGTCTTGCTGTAAGTACAAATAGAGTAGTAATCAAAACGGAATGGAAAAATATAGAAAAACGGGTATAAAAAAAAGTTTACTTAAACATTTATGATCCTTGTCAGTTGATAATTACGTTATCTGCATTAATAATAGGGTAAATTCAATCACCATGGTAATAGTACTAATTAGATCAAAATATAATCGTAAAAAATAATTAAAATAAAATGAAATTATCCAAGAAGATGTATAAAAACTTCCCAGTCTCCGAAAATATATTGGAACGCTGTAGTCCATTTCATCACTAAACATTTATACATGCTATATGAAACATAAAGTTTTACAAACAATTAAAATCATGAAATTTTCATATCATGATCCCCATTACACTGTAGACCATCTGCCTTCAAGATATTTTTCCCGAACCCATTCATAAATAACGGATTATTGTAAATGGTTAGAGGAGGAAAAACGGATCACAAATTATCAGATATAGCCAAGAACCTTTTTAAGAGACGAAACTGGCCGAAGGTCACTCAACCACCCTTTTATTGCCCTTGGTGCCCCAAGTGGCTCCAGAAGCACCAAGTCAGGGAAAATCAACGCATGCAGCGTCTAAGGCAAGGGGCTCAAATTACTTAAATATTCAATTTTACAATAACGGTTTTAAAGTAAAGTTTTAGCATTTCTGGGGGGGGGGGGGCTCCATCTTGCTTGATAAAGACCAGGCAAAAAAAATCTGTCTATCCTTGTGTGCGACTAAAAGCAGGTCTCTGGGAAATCCCCTCATTCCATCTTATTGTTTATATGTTTAAACATGCTGCTCTTCTCTAGACTCGTGAGTTTTTCAGGGATCACTTTGGGAACAGTTAAAATTAACAGAACAGTTAACAAGCACAAAGGTTCTTAGATCCTTAAAATTGAAGCGCTTAAAGAAGGGTCCTGGGCTAGAGTCTCTCCTACCCACTTCATAAGTATAGTTAGGTTACAACTTAACGACTACTAAATGCTCTGAGACCATTTAAGGACTGTTCACAATGAGACGATATTTTAGCTAAAGCTAGTCCCCTTCATAATAAGATTCAGTTAAATTCCGGAGCTAGCCAGAGCCAGTACCGAAGTTCGATTTAGCTAAGAGAACTATAGCTAAAATATCGTCTCATCGTGAACAGTCCTTAAATGGTCTCAGAGCATTTAGGAGTCGTAAAGGTGTAACCTGACTATACTTGTGAATTTTTAGGGAATTCAGAAAAGACCAATCAGAAAACTTTATCGTTAATCCTTAGCTGTATAGAAATAAACTGTACAGATATTTAATCATATGGTGAACATTTTCCGTCTTAGCTAGACTGGTTAATCCAATATTTACTAGTATTAATGGTTTTGATGTTAGCTAAGGTACAGAATTTAGCTAAATTTTTGGTGTTGATAAATATTTCCATACGAAAATTTTCATTGTGAATGAGCTGTTAGGACTTTGCAATAGAAGATCAGATGACTATCCTAAATCAAACATAGTAAAAGGATACTTTATACAATGTGTTTCATTTCAAACAAGGGTGAAATTGAAGGGTTAGTGAAGTCACAAATAAGTAATTGCTTAATGGATATCCTAATACAAAATGGATAATGTAATCCTAATTTTTGACAAAAAGCTTTGCTTTCTACTGCATCTTATGTCGATGTTTTCTTTAGCCTTGTAGATCTAATCCACTGTTTTGGGGCCTATCCTTTCTTAGAAAAAGTGTTTTGCTTGTTTAAAGCCCCTGTTTATCAACTAGATTTGGTAAGATCTCAAAGACATGTGCAAAAGTTTTTCCAAGTACTTATTTATAAAAAAATTAAACTAATCTCCTAATTCGCAATTTTAGGGCCTGTCATTTTTCACAGAAGAATTAGGGTTACTGCTTATTTTGATACCATTTTTGATCAAATTCGTCCATTTTAACTGAGCAACATGAGAGTGCAAGGCACTAAAATTTGCAAGATATATGCACATAAATGCATATTGTATATGCATATGTACATTTTTCTTCAAGAAATGTAATTTTAGACATTAATTTGCACTTTTATGTTATAAACACGATGTGTTCTAGGAGAACACCATTTGTGAGGGATTTTACATTCTGCTATGTTTACATACTGCCATTACAATGTTTACTACTTTTGCAAGCTTTCTTTGATAGTCAACTCTCGACCGTTCCTGAAGCCAGAAATTAATTTGAAAGTAAAAAATTGTAATTTATTTGAAAATTGAAAGTTCTTGGAATGAGGAAGGTTAAGCAATGGAGCTAAATTTGACCTACTCTTGAATTTAGCCATAGCGAGTGGCTTATTGACGATGAACATTTTAATGAAGCTGTAAATGTCGAATAAAGTATTTAATAATAGTGAAATAAAATAAAATTGAAAAACATATAATTTGAGCATTATTCCAAAGAGAAAGTTAGAAACAAACAATAAATACATCTTTACTAATTAATGTTTACATTACTTTGTGCGCAATTATTCCCTTTTTTTGTCCTAGTCTAGTCGTATTTTTTTATTGTTTTTTTTTGTATATGTACACTTCGTTACTGCAATTTATTTTATGCTATTGCCACTGTCGGCAGATCATTCTTCAGTCCTATTGCAAGTAAAGAACAAGATGCCAAAACCCAAAAGAACCCATGTCAGTACACCCACTGAAAAGGGATTATACAGGCCTTTGGGCAGTGGATCGGTAGTAACTACCATTCAACGAAATATCTTCAATCACTGACTTGAGCCCTATAATTCTCAGCAGATAAAACACAAGCTTTGACACAATTCAGTCTTGATGATTCAGTAGAACTCAAAGAAGAACGAAGTACGAAGAGTTTATACATCAACGAAAGCAATATCAATATCGTAAGATTTGTTTCGCATTTCTGTAAACACACAAAACCACGAAAATCCGTTTATATACGTTATTGCTACTTTTTTACGAGTCGGACAAAAATTTCGCAGCGGGGGGTGGGATCAAATGCGATAACACCATCCGGGATACGGTCTTGACCTAAAGCACTGTAGACTGACTTACAATAAGATTCCCACTGACGGTTAGTTTAATAGAAAAAATGTTCTTACTTTTTCTCAAGGAAGCTGACCTTGATGTCCAAGAACAATGCAAACCAACTTAATGCAACAAAATCGGCATGCTACTTCAAAGAAAGAATAAAAAATCTCTATTTAAGCCCTGCCAGGATAGGAAAATTCAAATGTGAATTCAAAACTTTTTTTATAAGCTATTTTCTTAAAAATTTGGGTAGCGGCCAAATTTTCGTGATTGGCTAACTACATCAATTAATATTAAGCGTTAGGGTGGAAACCAATATCAAACTTACGTATTTCCATCCCAGCGTTGTTTTACAGCATTCACAATAGATGTCAGCTACTGCATGTAAACCAGTCAATAAAACTCGTTCTTCAGCTGGTCCACAGCCAACATTTACCCTGAAAAATAGAAAGAAAAAAAGAGGTAAGGATAGGATGATGTTGATTTAGTAGGCCAATAATAAGTTTTCATGCTCCATTTAATTCGACAGTGAAATACTGTCAGTCGAAAAAGGATTCTAGCCGATGATCGAAAATTAAATATATTGCTTGAAGGAGCAGTACTGGAAAGCACCCAGATTTTTTCTTTTTTTTTAGTCAGTTTTCCAGCTTACATTAAGCACCACTCATCATACAAAGAATAATTTTTTTAGAGATTGAAAACTAAAATTTTGGTGTTTTTCAGTGCAGATAGGAAAAACATCAACATACAATTTTCTTTTTTCATTTCGTAAGCACCAACAAATAGGCCTACGTCTGATTAATTGCACAGCTATAATTTTACTTCCCTTACCGAAGACCTTCTTTTCTAATCGTCGGTTGTTGCATTCATCGCCAACTTATCAAGTATGTAAGATTCGTAGAAAGAAACAGCCCTAATTTTTTTTGGGGGGGAGGGGTGCTGAGGGGTAGTAAAATTCACTAGAAGATACAAGAGGCACAACAGGAAGAATAATATCTTTTCAGATTCTCGCTGTAATATTATCGTAAATTTAACTTTTTAATTACAAGTTTAGTGTTTCGAGTAACTAACCTTTATTTTAAGCTTGCCATTCAAGTCCTGCAACATATCTACAACGCTGTGAGTTTAAAACGAAAGAAAAAGTAGCAATGGTCTTTACATCATTTCTTCATTTATTCTAATTAAGTATTCATCTTGCTCTTTACTGACATTAACGTCAACAGCTTATATGATATTATTAATGCCCCCCTCGTGACAATTATTTACACTGAAAATTCGTCAATTGCGCCTTCCACGAATAGGAGACCCTTGATAATATTCTCATTAGGAAGAAGTTTGACGATAAGCGAAAACGGTTCAGAACTAATTGCTTAGTTCTCTGCTTATCAAAAGTTCATTGGAAGGTCTTCGCAGTTCGATTAGCAAAGGCAAGCTTATACAAGGCAATGAAGAACAACCAGCAAAAATATTAACTTAAACATTGCAATTTTTTAATTCAGAAATTTTTCTAGGCAATCAGATGCTAACTTCAGATCTAACATTAATGCCACATTTTTCAGCCTATTTGTCTTTCTCTTCTTCTAGCTTTTGGTCCCATTATGGTAGTAGCTATTAAAAATCTGCCGTTCCTTCCTATCTTTATGTACTGTGAGCAATAATCTACATTATTCAAAAAAGTTGGTATTATTCTGAACTTTTCTTCTTTTTTTGTGGTCACGTGTCTCAACCTTAAAATTAATTGGTGAGTTTTTTTCCATAATTAGCATTAGCATTTTAGCTTTAAAATATATTCAGTGGAAAACAGTAATATCATGAAACATTAAAATGTCTTTAATTAGTTTATTGATGACGACCTGGGCCAGTAACTGCACAAGGATATCATCCACAAGAAGTACAACCGATGGATGCTAGAACATTTCCTGTGTATCTACTAGCCAGGGGCATCGTTGGGGGAGGGGACAAGCGGCGCAGTTGCCCCCGGTAATGCGGAGAAAAAACTATTATTCCCATTCCCCTTGACTATCCGGATATGAACCCCTCTTGTCCCCCCAATAAAATGCTGGATATTCGCCCCTGCTACTAGCCTTAATACAAAATATACTAGTATGCATGGGCGTGTTGAAAATTATTTGGTATTATAGGCTACTTTTTATATAAATCAAATAATTGTGATAGAAATTTCATATAGTTATTAATTTTTATCATCATTTTGTTTGTTACAGAGTTGTTTTTTTTATTCTAGAAAAGCTATTTTTTGCTGATTAGGCAAATAAGACTTTCAGGGATGGGTCTAAAGACTAAAGTATGTCCCGGGAAGGTATTTTGAAGTACCTATTGCCACCCCTTCTCCCTCTAGAGGACACTCACCTTAAAATGACCTTAAAAAATATTCGTGTTATAAAAGTGAAACCTTGCACAATAGATATTTTGCTTAAAAAATTAAATAAAAAAAACTAATTTTTTTAGCTGAAAGTAAAGAGCGACATTAAAACTTAAAACGAACAGAAATTACTCCGTATATGAAATGAGTTGTCCCCTCCGCAATCCCTCGCTCTTTACTCTAAAGCTTTTAATTGTTTTAAAAAGTAGAATTGTGGCAAAGAGTCAAACTTTAGCGTAAAGAGCGAGGGATTGCGGAGGGGACAACTCATTTCATATACGGAGTAATTTCTGTTCGTTTTAAGTTTTAATGTCACTCCTTACTTTCAGCTAAAAAAATTAGCTTTTTTTTATTTAATTTCTGAACGTTTTTGAATTAATGCATGTTTGGTTTTGGCTCTCCACACATAAATTATTAAAATGAAATTTTTATATTAATTCTTTTTTTGGCTAAATGGCTTTCTCTTAGTTTTGATCAGACGATTTTGAGAAATAAAGGGTGGAGAAGGAGGCCTAGTTGCCCTCCAATTTTTCGGTTACTTAAAAAGGCAATTAGAACTTTTAATTTTTAACGAACGTTTTTATTAGTAAAAAATATACGTAACTTAAGAATTGACTTACGTAACTAACTTTCATAACCTTATATTTTTATTATGTATACGAGGGGGTTTGTACCCTCGTTAATACCTCGCTCTTTACACTAAATCGTAAGTTTTGTCCCAATTCTTTAAGAATGACCCCTGAATCAGAAAGGCCGTAGAATAAATAGTTGAAATTACTAAAAATACTTTAGCATAAAGAGCAAGGTATTTATCTCCTCCTAAATACCTCGCTCTTTATGCTAAAGTATTTTTAGAACCCCTCATATGCGTAATAATCTCTGTTCGTTTTAAGTTTCAATGCTACTTCTTCCTTTCATTTGAAAAAACGTTTTCATGTTCATTTTTCATTGTTTTTTATAGTAATGCTAGAGAATCCTGCGCCCTTGTCATATAATTTTTCTTCCCCCATGACAGATTCCTCCAAGGAAAGATCCTCCAACATAGCCCCCTCTCCTCAGCCCCACCCCCAAACAAAATAAAATCCCCCTGAAAACGTCTGTACACTTCCCAATAACCATTACTATATGTAAACACTGGTCAAAGTTTGTAAGTTGCAGCCCATCCCCCAGGGATTGTGGGGGAGTAAGTCATCCCCAAAGACATAGTTTTTATGGTTTTCGACTATGCTAAACAAAATGGCTATCTCAAAATTTTGATCCGTTGACTTTGGGAAAAAATGAGCGTGGGAGGGGGCCTAGATGCCCTCCAATTTTTTGGTCACTTAAAAAGGGCACTAGAACTTTTAATTTCCGTTAGAATGAGCCCTCTTGCGACATTGCCCCTGGGAAAAAAACAAACAAATAAACACGCACCCGTGATTTGTCTTCTGGCAAAAAATACAAAATTCCACATTTTTGTAGATAGGAGCTTGAAACTTCTACAGTAGGGTTCTCTGATATGCTGAATCTGATGGTAATAAATCAGGCAAATTTTCTCAGGCTCGTAACTTTTGATGGGTACGACCAAACTTGATCAAACTTATATATTTAAAATCAGCATTAAAATGCAATTCTTTTGATGTAGCTATTGATATCAAAATTCAATTTTTTAGAGTTTTGGTTACTATTGAGCCGGGTCGCTCCTTACTACAGTTCGTTACCACGAACTGTTTGATAACGTACAGGAAAACTGTTTTCAGCTTCACAACTTTGCTCAATCCCAATTTATGAGGTGCAAGTACATTTCCTAAACTTAGAGTTAACCAATTGATATTGCTTAAAATTCTACTCAAATAACAGGAATTGCATTTTTAACAGGAAACTGATAACTGATAATTAAGGTAAAATGTTGTTTTGCCACAATTTCAATAGGTATAGATAGACCAGTCAAGCAGGCAGATTTCTAAGACTTCTTGGAAATACCTTCCCAGAGTATATTTTTGGACCAGGATTCATTACAGAGTTTCATTTTCCTAACCTAGCCCCTTTCCAAGATAGCAAAAATTCAGCTAAAATAGAATTTTAAATTTTTTAAAATTAGAATCATATGATATACTGCCTTAATAAAACAAGAAAAGCTCAAAATCGTAATAGCAGTTAAGAAACGGAGTTCTCACATCATGGTCCACACAGATCCCACGGAAATGACTTTCGGGTTTGCACACGTTAGGGAATTTTTTTTTTTTTTTGGTTTACCTGAGTAAAATAGCCGCCTGAGTGTATCAACAAGAAAAAAAGTATCTTAATAATGTAATGATACATTAACAATAATAATAAAATAAAATAAAACTGACTTATAATAAGATTCCCATAGACGGTTAGTTTAAGGGAAAAAATGTTCTTACTTTTTCTCAAGGAAGCTAACCTAAATATCTTAATAATAATAAAAGTATCTTAAACAAGAAAAGTAGTATCTTAATAATGGCTATAAATACAGCATTTCAATCCCTAAATTTCGTGGCCCAAAATTTTTTTTTTCCTGGAACTATTACTTCGTAGACATACATTATTCAATTTTTGCATTCTGGTCCTAGCTGAAGTCCACTTGCTCTATGCAGATAATAAATCCGTATTGTTGCCGTAGATAAGCAACCAAGATTAAGGTTACTTTTTAGTTTAATTTGTCTTATATGGACAGTGTTTAAATGCAATTTCAACAAATAAAATAAAATTTAGACATTCCTTGTTATATAGAAGGCTTTGAGCTATCAAAATTTTGAAGGGGGAAAGCAGGGTTGTATGGGTAGACCTAAACAATATATGTAGTTTTAAAATAGACTGACATGAAGGTATAAACGCTGAACAGGATGTGACACAACAATGAGTTAATAAAAAACACTGAATTTTAAATTACCATTTTCCTTATGCAAAGTATTCCCACTATTCTGAAGACCACTCAATATCTCAAAGATATATTTGGATACAATTTTTCCATGTGTTTACTGACCCTAAGAATAAGTATAACAAAATAAGCTTTAGGAGTCCAGGCATCCCCTCCATCATGGGGCTACGGGGAATAACTTCAAAATTGCCGAGGGCAACACTAGAAAACAGCATATATTTAATATTTCAGAAAGAATAAAAAAGATTTTGTCCAGATATTTTTTTTCAGAATATGTTTGAAGAAAAGGTTATAGACAGTTAGAAATAACACTCAATAAAGATATATGCTAGGGTGCATACTGGACCCCCGACAAACCAAATAAAAAGACAACGACTAAGAGAAGCCTATGCTCCGGGGGACAATAGACTCTCAAAATAAATGTCCTACACATGAGCTTGGAACAGACATATTTGTTTTTAAATGACAATATTCCAGACTGTAGCGAAAAAATTTAAAAAAGACAATATAGAATTAAAACATGAGAATGAAAGCTAGTTGTAAGGTTAAACTTTAATTATCAAAAATAAATTTTTAATTAAAAAAAACACTGCTAATTCAAAAAGACTAGTAATTTTTAATTATATCCACAATAAAGCGATACCTTTCAGGAATGTCTTAACCAAAGCACATTCATTCACTCACTACAAGCAATTAGTATCCCATGCCTAGATAGGGCTTTGACTCTTTCTCTCAACTCTACTTTTAGCATAAAGAGACTACTCTAAGCATAAAGAGACTACTCTAAATAACTTTAGCATAAAGAGGGGGGTGATGAGGAGGGAACAGCCCCTTTCATATACGGAGTAGTTTCTGTTCGTTTTGAGTTTTAATATCATTCCTTACTTTCAGCTAAAAAAAACTTGTTTTTTTATTTAATTTAATAAAGAGCCTAAACGACGACATACATAAAACGGGCAAACTCAACAACACAAGGTTGCTCCTAAGTTTGTCACAAAACCATATTTTGTTTGAGTTAATCAAACTAGTCATATTGATTGGTCATACGACTGATACTAGTCTTATATAGTATTGGGAGATCTCACTAAAACTGATCCTTTTGTCATCCTCTTTCGGCAGCCATGATCCAATTAGTATAGAGATAACTACAGAGGCTAGAATTAATAAAAAGACAAAAAAAAACAAGCACTTCACCAGGGTCATGGTTAAATTATTACCAGCTGTGTCAGCGATAGGTCGCAATGGTCGTCAGAAGAAATCCAAGGGTCAATTGATGAAGGGTCGAACAGAACATATAGCAAATAAAGTAAAGTATTTGTATTGGTCAGCAGATAAACATTCAAATGGCTTCATGAGCTAAAATATAGTCAATAAACCATACAACTATCTTTAAGCAAGCTTACGGATTTTATCCTCGAAATGGGTTGGAGCGAGTACAACGCACACTCAAGCTTTGTAAAAGGGGACATCAGCCTCCGCGTAGCTGACCAATGACAATGATGTCAATCAAAACCCCAGCGATACAAGAAAAATTAAAGTCGACTTCCTTATCTAACAACTTTTTATCATTGTTTTACATTTTTTTTCTTGACTTTTCTTCTAAAGCCACAAATATCAACTCGGAAAGTAATCCAAGCTACTTTAATTCTGTATATTTCCAAAAAAAGGAAAACTTGTTTTTGCTAATGATCCTAAGACGGCACAAATAACATAGGACATTGAAGATAATACGACTTTTAGTATCTTAATGATTTTTAGAAATGATTTGGGCGTTAGAAGTATTCTCCATGAAAATCAATATTTGCCATTACATCAGCAAGCCTTGAAGATCTTTACTATAGTTCTCCGTAACCCCTTCAAGTCTGCACGAAGCTCAGCAATTTGATCATCAAGTGAGATACAGGACAGACATGGGATCAATTCTTCACTGTAAAACAGATCTCCGAACACAGAGCCAACTACCAAAAAGATAAAAGTTGCGTCGGCTTTTCATCGACTTTATCACCACCATCTTTGCCTTAGCTGTTTCATGTGGGATCTAGATGGCAATTCTCAAAAATGAAGTGCGGCCAAAATTCTTCGCCTAGTTCAAAAGGCTGTTATTAAGTCAATGAGAGCCCAGGCTTTAACGTCACTGACTTGAATTGCGCCAACAACGCCCAACAACGTTTCCACCATTATGCAGTTCTTCTAAGGAAATGAGAAATATACTCCAGAAAGTTTCTGTGGCATCTATTTGAATGGAGGTTAGATCAACATTTGATAAAACGAAAGCTATGAGCAACGACGAATGTCAATCACCCCCTATTACTGAGATACCGCAAAAATTAAGACTCTTCAAGTTTAAATACCTTGATTTGACCAGAGGCGTTATTGGGGGATGCAATAATAAAATTCAAGATAGGACAGAAGCAGCCTCGTCAGTCTTTGCTCAACTCTGGAGACTGCTCTAGAAGTGAACAGAAATTAATCAAAATAAAGAGGAAAAGCCGATTACGAATTCCAAGTCAACTCTGTCTTCCTCTATGGTTGCAAAATCTAGCCAATAAAAACATCCCAGATACAGGACCTTCTTCAACCACATACCGCATGAAAGAGAAACATTCTCAGACAGAATATCCGTTGCTGATTATCAACATTAGTCGTTATAAGATAACGACTACGACAGAAAAGTCACAGCCTTGAGACTTTTATCCGTTGCCACCGCCTATTCCGGCTCAAGCATGCCTGTTGCACATACGCAAAATATTTTATATAGAAGACAATCCGCTGAAAACCACCCCAAGTACCAGGAAAACGCTGGAGGGACCGAACGGAATCCTGGCTAAACATTGTTACAACCAACGTCAAACCTATTGAAGTGGAAGATCGTGTCTTGAACCATGTACATGTAAGACAGTTCGGTAGACTTTTGAAACTACCAGTGTCACCGACAGTACACCCGTGTTCGCTTTAATAATAGAATCTTCCAATACCATGGATAGCGTACTGTGCCCAGTTGAATAAAAAGTACAAGAGTAACACCACAATCATTCACAAAGGTAGCCGGTTTGATTTTCTAGTCCCATAGGTTTCCTGCAGTCTATAAACCTTTATACTTTGATATTTAAATAGCACAACACACACAAAAAACCAAAAATTTAATTAACAAGTAAGTTGTGCAAAATCAAAAGGTATTTTATAGCCTGCTTGAGGGGATGGGAGATTAATGCAAAATATATGGCAATCATGGTAACTGTATCAATTGTTGACGTCTATGGAATCACTAGATATCTCCTTTTTCATTCGTCCTCATTAAAAAGAGGATTTGCTATCGCTTACGATCCAACCTTTCAAATTTAAAGTGAAATGATTTAAAACTTAATTACAGCAGGGAATGTGTTTCAATTGTAGGGGGCCGATGTGTGCTCGGGGTTTTAGGCATGTGTAAACAGGTTTTTGTCAAGGAATTCTGGCAAAATAAACCAACACGTGAAAATATTTTAAAGGTTCTTTTCATAAATCTTAGGCGTTCAAAGGGGAATGCAATACCTGTTTACTAAGGGAATTTAAACATTAGGATTAAAGACCCTTAGGGATGGAGAAGGAACATGATTTAGATTAAGGAGCATGGCCCTGCATTGGATTAGGATAAAAGTAAAATATTTCATAGGTGATTTTCCTGATAAATATGACGTCAAAAACTCTTATAGATATTACGGAACTGGTTTTTAAGAATATATAGGGAAAGTAGAAATTATTTCGCTCCTTTGAATTTTGGTAAAATAAGGATTTTTTTTTTTTCAATTTTAATAAACGAATAGCAATTAGCAATATGATGATGGATTCCTTTTTCATTTTCTAAATCTAGGACAGAGTAGAAGAGAGACAACAGACAAAACAGAAGAGTTTGTTACTATGGAAACCGTATTAACAAACATTTCATTGTTGTATTTTTTAGATTGGTTTCCATGACCTAGCTATGTTAGATAAGGAAAAATTTGTGTTATAGCAAAGATGTTCAACTTAAAAAAATAAACATATTCTCACTAAAACTTTTTCAGTATACTTAAATTATATGAGGGGTAGACATGTATTCGTGATTTCATTTCAGGATATGGTGGAAATAGAAGAGACATGCCCCCCTCCTCTCCACCTTTATACGTACATGATTGCGTAAGAATGAGAGTAAAAACAAACTATAGACAAGTGAACAGAGGCATGACATATGGAAAGGGGTGAGGGGAAGACCTAACCCATGTGTCCGGTCAACCAGGGAAAAACTAGTCTCTGAAATTGCGTTATTAAGCACCGCAATTTACACCAATTTTGCTTCGTTTTTTCCACGATTCGACCGCAGTTTCGTCAACAATACGATCTTGGTCGGTAAAATGACCAACCACTAGGTAATACCGTTGCCCCCTCCCCGCCCATTTCAGTTAGGTTTACCACTACAAGGAAAACTTGTTGCACTGAACTTTTCAAAACAATAAAAAACTAAACGATTCTATGACTTTAAAGGGGTGTTGCCCCCTATTTTCTTAAATAAGGCAAATTTTCTCAGGCTCGTAACTTTTGACGGGTAAGACTAAACTTGAAAAAACTTATATATTTAAAGTCAGCAAAAAAAAATGCGATGCTTCTGATGTAACTATTGGTATCAAAATTCCATTTTTTGGAGTTTCGGTTACTATTGAGTCGGGTTGCTCCTTACTATAGTTCGTTACCACGAACTCCTTGAAAAACTGTGGTAGATAACCAAGCTATACATCAGTTCAATTACAACTGAAATTTCAGAGGGGATTCGAAGAGTTTTTGAGGAGAATGGGGTCAAATGCTCTGAAAAAAATTTTCAATCACAAATCTATGGTCTCCACAAATTAGGTGTGGGATGAAAATACCTATGGGGTTGGGTGTTCAGATAGATCTTAGGGGATTTCTCAAATTCCTCCTATTTACGGATACACCTAAATTGATTCTACCTTTTGGTGTTAATTCTAATAACAAATCTTACTGATAAACAGAACATGTACTTACACTGAGTTAAACAAGTAAGCTCGGCCTTGACTTCCTTGGAATGACTAAAAAGAAAAGTAATATAAACAACAGAAACAAAAAATAAACATGGATCAATTATATAAAAGCTATAAAAGGCAGTTGCATAACTTTTATATATTTACTTAGATTAATTATATTTAACGAGAAATTACGCAATTTCAGTAATCTGACGCAAGTTGTGCATGAGATTAAGTGGTGATTTTTACTGATTTAGATCCGGATGTTTTTAGTTAAGTTTAGGCAAATTTAGTTAACTTTGCAAATTAAGATTGTCTTTGTAAATAAGAATTTTTAAAAGAAGAATAAAAATAAAGTAATTGTAAATAGAGACATTTTTAAAAATAAAATAAAAAGCTGTTCACCATTTATAGAAAAAAAATTATATTTAATATTTTCTGAATTCTTAGCCTTTACTCCTCTGAACACTATAGCAAGTGAGTCAATGTTTGTATTGTCGAAAAAAAAATAGACAGAAATGAACACAAAATCATAATTGAAATACAATTTTTTCAATTTTGTAGAGTTGTCGAAGACACAGGTAGATACAGAGGAAAGGAAAAAAAAAGAAAAAAAGAAACTCAATTGTTAGGAATGGTTATTTAGAGATGATTCCTAGCAGTGTTAGAGAGAACGGTGCATATTTAAGTTATACGGTGTCCAAGGATTATATCTGCAATCTCACATAAACGAGGATGATGAGGGCAACGGGCCGTTAATTTATGTTTCAAAGGCAATGATACAAACAAAGTTTAAATTATTTCACAAGCGAAAAAACTACTCAAAGGTAAATCGTTTTGATATTCCATATATTATAAAAATGAGTGGTGTCGTAATTGGGAGCCCATATCATATATTTTGCCTTTTTTCAAGCTGGCCTTCCCTCTGAGTTGCATTGCCGTTTGAATTTTGGACTCGCGGAAGTTGTCGTGCTGAAAAACAAAGGACACAACTGATATTTCCATTTTATTAAAGGAATGTGAAAATGGAGCTTTTGAAGTACCGAGAACAGAGAAAATGAAAAATGATTCATTGCTACCATCACGAAAAATTACGGATCCATTTTTAATGAAAAAGGCTACCACATGTTTTGTTGCAGGGTTAGGCAGCAGCAGGCGCTAAAAAAAAAAAAAAAGACTGAACAATCAGCAAAAATAAGCAAAAACAAATGACATCAAACAACTTAAGAAGACGTAGCTTTCCTTTAAAGGTATAGCTATCTTCGGGAGTCAATAGATTATTCATGTTAAAATTTTCAAGGATAAAAAAATGTTATCAAATTTAACCAATTAGTTCTGCTTCTGGTCGCTCCCGGCTTAAAGTTACAACATGGAAGAAAATGTGGTATCACCCTGAAACTTTACTATTCTCAAACTACCTTAGAGAAAAATCTTGGAGAATCCCTGTTTTTATAGGTATGAGCAGGCTTAAGATGTCCTTGGTAAGATAAATAAGGTAAATAATCCGGCATTGGACTTTCCAGTTTCTACTGGCGGTGCTAATCTCCGTTTCATGGCCCATCAGCCAAGAGGTGCAATGGGGAGGGAGGCAGGAGGACCCACGAGGATATTACAGTCACTGGAACGATCTATGATAATAACAAAGCATCAGTAAAGACAGATAACAAGCTTAAAGGATGGTTCAGAGTAGAGTATGGTTGATGAGGTTAGGTTATGAAACGGTTTAAGTAGTGAATAAGTTTCTTTACCTGGGTAGTATTAGGCTACATCTAAGGACAGAGGATGCAAGGATGACGATGAAATAAGATAGCAAAAGATCTTAAATAAGTTTAAAACTTAGGGTATTCGAGACCATGGGAATAATTGTAGTTATGTACAACAAAGAAGCGTAAACAATAAATTGTCCAAGGATGAACAATGTAGGTCTATCCCAAGTAATATGTCAATCATGAAAAATCGGTTTATGTGGCTTTTATATGACTGCAGAACGAAGCCCTCATCTTCAGAATGGAATGGCTTCAATAAACGGGGGAAAACGGGACGAGAATAAGGCCAGACATCCTAAACTAAACTTGGATAGACCACAATAAACGAAAACCTTTAAAAATTCTGAAACTGAAAATTTGGTAGTGTCGGACGGGGATGGGTATCCTCTGGTTTATTGGCTTCACATGGTTTAGCCTAGCAGCTACTTTGCATTAGAGGGCTCTTATATAGACATTAATTCGTTTCCGATGCATCCTTTGGTTTTGGGCACGACGCAATTTATCAATTTCCTCAGTCATTGCCTTCTTTTTTGCTTCAGCATATTCTAGAAAAAAGTGGTAATCTCAGCTGAGATGAAGCGCGCAAGACTTGGCAGGCCAAATTCAAGTCTGCCCAAGGAAATAAAGCGCTTATTCTAAATAACGGAACAGCGGTGGTTTCGACGTCATGAAAATGCATTTTTTATAAACAAAACATTGAAACAATTAAAAACTTCTCATCGACTTCAAATTCTACTTGAAGGTTAATGCCTTGCTGACGACGTTTTGTTTATGCAAAAATCCGGTTTTCTCTTCTGCTTTCTCAGCAGTAAGCGGATGGCAACATAAAGAAGAAACACTATTTTTAGTTACTTCATCTTAGGGATTACGGAATAGAAATAGTAAAAAGAATTCTAATGATTATGAAGCCTAGAATTGTATTTTCTAAAAATATCATTTTTGCAAAATACAAGTCGGGATAAGTGGCTGGCTAAAATGAATTAAAAAAGTCATTACAGCTAATACAATTCAAATGCATTATGTGTCATGTTTTGTAAAACTGAGATTTATATTGGACCAGACCACAGCACAATAGACTGATTGCTTTACTGGATTTTTAGTATCCTGTCTTGCTCTCAAGGTCCTTCGGGGAATTGCTATTCCCCGAAAACGCTTTATGTCTTCTTTTCTCATTTGCAAAAATAGTTGAAAATTAAAACTTTTGATATTAAATTATTCGGACCGTGTCTTACAGAATAAAAAATTCTCTTTATGCAAACAGCTCGTGACATTACGCTTTTAGAGTTGCCGAAGCCTGTTAGTGTCCGTTTGAAACTGAGATTTATATTGGACCAAAGCACAATAGACTGATTTGCTTGACTGGATTTTCAGTATCCTGTCTTGCTCTCAAGGTCCTTGGAGAATTGCCATTCCCCGAAAACGCTTCATGTCTTCTTTTCTCATTTGCAAAAAAAGTTGCAAATTAAAACTTATGGTATTAAATTATTCGGACCGTGTCTTACAGAATACAAAATTCTCTTTATGCAAACAGCTCGTCATATAACGCTTTTTGAGTTGCCAAAGCCTGTGTCTGTCTGTCTGTCTGTCTGTCTCTCTCTCTCTCTCTCTCTCTCTCTCTCTCTCTCTCTCTCTCTCTCTCTCTCTCTCTCTCTCTCTCTCTCTCTCTCTCTCTCTCTCTCTCTCTCTCTCTCTCTCTCTCTCTCTCTCTCTTCCTCTTCTTCAATTTTTCTTAAAATCTTGCTCATTAGAAGATACAACATAAAAGATCAAAAATTTTCCTCTTGCGGATCAAGCTTTCAGAGGCATTGAATGTAAGATGCTAGGCTGATTCTTGTTAAAGTATATGCCATAGATGATTAGAAAATATCGAGCGTCACTTTCAAAAGATTTAAAAGAAACAAACCTCCCACTTTTTTCATTAATAACAAAAACTAAACTGAAGTATACTGATAAAAAATTTCAGGAGTTTAAGTTGTGCTTGACTTTTTCATTTTATAATGCCGTGGGCCTATGGACCAAGCCAGTGGAGGGAGGTGTCAAAAAGCCGGCAAAGCTGGCTCTTTTGCTATTTTCTATATATTCGGGGGGAGTGGATTTAAAAGGAAAATACCGTCGATGAAAATGCATAGCAAATTGCAATGCAAAACGGATCGTTACGAGTATACTGATTGAAAAAAGCAGTTCCTGAAAGTTTGAGCACTGCTTAATTTTATAATAATATAGCGTACACAAAACGAAACCTATATCAAATAGTATATCTTGTTTTCAGTATGATACAAATATAATTCTAGTTATTGGAGGGAGGCTAGAGCGAGCAAAACATCATTAGTTCAAGAGCAACAACACCATCCTTTAAGGGCGGCAGACCCACTCTTATTTGATCCAATTTATATTCGTTTTTCGAAAAACAATCTCAATTTCGAGCAGAATTTTCCTATTTCTCATAATATCGAAAAAACAACAACATCACATTCAGGATTATTGAACAAAACAACAAATAAATGTTGATTGACAGTTCAATGTAGATACACTGATATTTATTCCTTAACGTCTTAATAATTTTGGATTTATTGAAGTTAAAACAGTGACAACATTTAAAATGGATTTTACTTCCAAGACAGTGCAAATTATGGGGGGAGCCAGTCCCACTTATCTTAGTGTCAGCTCGTTTTGAGTTTGACTCGGTTATTTATTGTAATTTCTATTTGTTTTGGGTTACATCCATTTATTGATGTTTTTGTTCAATAATAAGAACAGACGTACTATTTTGATTTGCTTCAACGGTAAGAGCAGAAGTAGTAATAGTAGTAGCCCCAAAGGTTCATCTTAATGCCCTGAATTCTTCGTAAGATATTGCTTAGACGTCTTATTTACACTCACCATTCGCATATTGGCTTTTGATTTAGTTTTAATCAAAAGCCATATAGTTTAAAGTTTAATCAAAAGCCCTATACCCTCGCAGAAGTAATAGTAGGAGCAATCGGTGTAAAATTAATGATAGCAGTAGTTTTATTAGTAGTAGACAGTAATGGTGTTAATATTGTGCCTTTTTGGTCTAGTACAACACCCCTCCCTCATGCCCTGATAGTTACAACTTAATAATTTAAGCCATTTCCGAGATATAACTGATACGCTCTGTAACCTGCATGCACATAATGTGCTTTGATTTAGCAAACATCCCCCTCAACAGTCACTGGAAGCTCAATATTAATACTATACGACTTAGTAATATTAGCACTAACAGCAGTAGTAGTACTACTTCTAGCAGTAGTAGTAAGCACATGGTGCTTTTTATTAGCTCAACCTACCCCTCTGCATGATCTGAAAGTTTCGATCTAATACTCTAATCTGTTCTTGACGTACAGCTGATACAGCCCTTTGACAGCCCGCAAACTTACAGCTTGTTTTAATTTGATTTATTATCCCCCGACATTATCTGAAAAAAGTCTCCTTAATAGCCTTAGCCTTAACTGTAGTATTATGTTGTAGAAGTAGTAAGAGTAGTTTACATATAGTACCTTTTGGTTGGTTCAGCATCCTCCTTAATACGCAAGCAGTGATGACCGAACAGGTCCCGTGGTAATATCGTTTGCACATTCGTATTAGCTCAAAATTTGGGCGAATGACCTACATATTCCTGTCAGGACTTGATTAGCTTATATTCGACTTTCACAGAATAAGATAAATAATTCAGGTCATGACAATTATATAAATAAACTTTTCATTTGGGTAGAAAGAACTAGTCATATGAAACGAGCTTGAGTAAAGTAAATCGGATACATTCTATAATGCGAACAGAATTTTAATGAATGAAAAATCGAAAAATCTGCTAAACCTTTTTTTCTTATGACACACGCTTGGTTAATGTAAACCGGCACACTTACGTTCCCCAATGAATCAATTACTATGGCACATATTTTCAAAGGGAACTTATGGTCATCCATGTCCCACCTCAAAGGGTCCCCCGATACCCCTCTCCCAACGTTTACCCCCTTTTTGACATGGAATTTTTGGGGGATATAGAACTTTTTTTGGACTTGTAACTTCTGGACTTGGAATTTTTTGAACTTAGATGTTTTGGACTTGGATTTTTGGACTCAGAATTTTTTGGACTTTTTTGGAATTTTCTAAGAAGCTGGTTCAAAATGTTTTGTACTCTGCTTTGCAAAAACCTTGATGAAGAAACGCTTCCTTGGAGCAAATGTATGGTTCAAAATGTTATGTACTCCGTTTTGCAGACATGGTATACTAGAGTCTGAAAAAGGTGAATTAGGATTTAACTAAAGTCTGAGAGAGAGGAATAGGATTCCTTTCAGAGTTAGAGACATATGAAGTAGAAATTTATCAAAATTCAATCAGACACACACACTACTAGTAGCTCACAAGTGATATACTAGAGTCTGAAATACGTGAATTAGGTTTTTACTAAGGTCTGAGAGACATGAATTGAATTCTTTTTAGACTTAGAGACATATGAAGTGGGAATTTATCAAGATCCAGTAAAACACAGACACTACTATCAGCTCACAAGAGGTATACTAGAGTCTGAAATAGGTGAACTAGGTTTTAACCAAAGTCTGAGAGAGACCAATCAGACATACGAAGTGGGAATTTATTATGATTCTTTCAAAAACAGACTCTACTACCAATTCACAAGTGGTATACTAGAGATTGGAATAGGTGAATTAGGTTTTTACAAAAGTGCGAGAGAGATGAATCGGATTATTTTTAGAGTTAGAGACATATGCAGTGAGAATTTATCCGTATTTAGTCAGACATAGCCACTTCTACCAGCTCATAAGTGGTATACTAGAGTCTGAAATAGGTGAATTAGGTTGCTAGCAAAGTATGAGAGCGAAGAATCGAATTATTTTTAGTGTCGGAGACATATGAAATGGAAATTTACCAAGATTCATTCAGACGCAGACACTACTAACAGCTCATCAGTGGTATACTAGAGTCTGAAATAGATGAATTAAGTTTCTGCCAAAGCCTGAGAGCGATGAGTCGGATTCTCTTTAGAGTTATAAACATATGAAGATGAAATTTATCGGAATTCAGTCAGACACAGACACTACTACCAGATCACAAGTGGTATACTAGAGTCTGAAATAGGTTAATTAGGTTTTTAACAAAGTCTGAGAGACATGAATCGGATTCTTTTTAGATTTAGAGACATATGAGGTGGGAATTCTAGATTCAGTCAGAGCACAGACACTACTACCAGCTCACAAGTGGTATAATAGAATCTGAAATAGGTGAATTTGTGTTTTTAACAAAGTCTGAGAGAAATGAATCGGGTTCCTTTTAGAGTTAGAAACATATGAAGGGGGACTATCAAGATTCAGTCAGAAACAGATACTACTACCAGGTCACAAATGTTTACTAGAGTCTGAAATAGCTGAATTAGGTTTCACCAAATACTGTAAGAGATTAATCAGATTCTTTTTGGAGTTAGAGACATATAAAGTGGGAATTTATCAAGATTCAGTCAGACAACGACACGACTACCATTTCCAATTTACGATCTACTAAGGCCTAGGACCGAAAGCAGTAGGATCTAATGTGCTTAATTTCAGATTTATGAAAGATTTTCCAGAAACGTATAGAATTTTGTAAAACGTATATATCACGAATTCTTGTAGGTTTAATGGGGGAGGACAGTGGGAACTCTTTTTTTTCTTTTTTCGCTCTGAGGATACATTGCTTTATCAAATCAGAAGAAAACCTTACAAAAGGTGTTTCCCAGGATTTCATTTGTTTTCAATTTACGATCTATTGAAGCCTAGGACCGAATATGCTTAATATCAGACTTCTGAAACATTCTCCAGAAAGACACAACGTATAGAATATGGCCAAATGTATATGTCTCGGATTCTCGTTGGTTTAATGGGGGAGTGGAGTTGGAATTTTCAATATTTTTTTCTTTTTGCACTCTGAGGAAATATCGCTTTATAAAATCAGAAGAAAATCTCATAAAAAATGTTTTCCAGGATTGCATGGCCGACAACGCTAATCTAACCTAAACAAACCTAACTCAAAAGTATTTAACTTAATGTAACCTAACGGTTAGTTCTAACGGTTAGTAACTAAGGATAGTTCGACTTCCCCTTGGCGTGCCCCTGGTCAACTGATCATCCCCCTCATCATTTCCTTAGAGTTCCAACTTCATAACCTCGGTCATTCTTGATTTTCCTCGTTTTAACAACCTATATGCCCGAAGCATGTGTTGGTTTAGTTCAACACTCCCCTCGGCATTCTCTGACGGTTCACTTGAATGCACTTGGTCTCTCACCATTGAAGTCCAACCTACCTTCGTTTCAAATACAATACATAAACAATGGGCAAACCGCACAAGTTACAGCTCTTTTCCTGAGGGCTATAGGGGTTGACACCCTACATCCCCAGAGATATAGGTACAGTCCAAATCCCATTGTGAATGGGACTTCAGCCAATTTATACCATATGGTGTGGGTTTTTCGCCTATCAACGATGCTGATCATTTCCCAAAATGAGGAAATGTACAAAATATGAAATATTACTAATGCAATAAACAAGTTGAGACAATAAGTTACTTTTTCTTTTTTTTAACCACTTATTTTGAAAATCAAGAGAACAGTCACTAAGGACAGAGTGAAATTTTGTTGTAGTTTACCCTTCATGAAAAAAGCTTTTCAAGACATCTGAACAAAAATGTTAAAAGCTTACTTGCAGTACAAAAACAAACCTCCAGCAGGCCCTTATAACCTAATTACTTACCTTGGAAATGAGTTCATCATGGTTAGCAAGGTGAGCTCTGCAGTGAACACAAGAGTAGGTTTTGTGGCAAGGGGGTAGATACGCTTGAAACGTCTTAACATTTGGTCCCGTTTGGTGGGCATTCGCGGACGGATAGTGCTCCGCTCTAAGTGCGTCAGTCGAGGAGCCTAACATGGCGCCAAATGCAGCGTTCCCGTCGCCAACGCTCCTTCATAAACAAGAGAATTTGAGAACAAGAGAATTTGAGTATTTTTTTTTTCCTGAATTTGCTCAGGAAGCATCATAAACAACCCTAAGACCGGGTTTATAAAGGATTTTTTTTATCATACTTTAATAATTGTTTCCCTTTATAAGCTTGTTCTCATAAAAAAGGAAACAATGTCAAAGACAGAAATACAGGAATCATAAATTAAACGACTAATGCAATTTGATCCCAAATGACTGCTTCCAACAAGTAAAATATGCACGTAAGCAATTTCGATACTGTTCTTGTATCGATAAAAATCACAGGCAAGCAAAAATGAGCCTAATTCATTTCTAACTACTTTAAATGGTATCTTCTTATAAAAAGTGGCGTTAATTCACGGAGATTAGGGGAAGGGGAAATGTATTTTTCTTAATTTAGGAGGGGATGATTTTGTTGCTTTTTGACTTTTTCAATGAAAATACCAAAAGGTATTTTCAAAATATAAGAAGGGACATACAGAGGGATAGGATGGAACCGGAGTTAAACTAGAAAAATGCCAAAGTGAATCTAGCAACGGTAGCAAAATAGTTCAGATATCTGAAGCCCTGCAAACGGTAAGTCTCACTAATATGTATTCTGTCGTCTGGAAGGTATAAACAGAGCCAATAATCTTTCCCACGCCAGGGCGTCAATAACGAAAACGTCAGGGAGGGGGAGAGGACAAAAAGGATTTTTCCGATTATTTTCCAAATGATAATAGCCCAACAGGTATTTTTCAATGAAAATACCAAAACGGTGTTCTTCAATCCCCCCCACTTAAGGACTTGGCCCCCCAATAATTGGTGAGCAATATTCGTGTCGAGTGCTCCCCTCACCCTTCCCAACATATGTACCTATACTTCCACTCTTTAAACTAAATGTTAGTAAACGATATATTTACACCAACTGTAAGAAGCTATTTGTCCAGTAACTATCCAATTTCTATTCATCGTCAAACAAGGAATAGATGCTGATTAGAGCACCCCAAAATAACATATATGATAAGCCAAGTTTCCCGGCAACGGATAAATAGACAAAACAGTAGTTAAATTTGAAATAAGCATAATATTATACTTTTCTTTATTATGAAATCCATTTTAGTAATTGCATAATGCATTTTTCTAATGTTGGCTTACACAACAGTAACTTAGAAACCGTTTTTTATGACACTTGGTAAATACCAAGTGGCATATAGGGATCGCAAATTCTGCCGGTCGATCGGTCTGTCGGCCCCGGTTTTGCTAGTTTAGGCACCTCCAGATAAGCTAGGACGATGAAATTTGGCAGGCATATCAGGAACCAGACCAGATTAAATTAGAAATAGTCACTTCCTCGATTCGATCATCTGGGGGGAGTGAGGGGGCGGTTAATTCGGAAAAATTAGAAAAAATGAGGTATTTTTAACTTACGAACGGGTTATCGGATCTTAGTGAAATTTGCTATTCAGACAAATATTGTGTCTCAAAGCTCTTGTTTTAAATCCCGGCCGGGTCTGGTGACATTGCGGGGGGGAGGGGGGTAGAGGGAGGAACCTACAATCTTGGAAAATGCTTAGAGTGGAGGGATCGGGATTAAACCTGGTGAGGAAAATAAGCACAAGTCCTAGATACGTGATTGACATAACCGAAACGGGTTCGCTCTCATTGGAGAAGTTGGTGGGGAGGGTTAATTCTGACAAATTAGAAAAAATGAGGTATATTTAACTTACGAAGGAATGATCGGATCTTAATGAAATTTCATATTTAGAAGGACCTCGTAACTCAAATCTCTTATTTTAAAACCCGACCGGACCCAGTATCATTGGGGGGAGTATGGGAGGGGGACCGGAAATCTTGGAAAACGCTTAAAGCAGAAAGATCAAGATGAAACTTGGTGGGAAGAATAAGCAGAAGTCCTAGATACATGATTGACATAACCGGACTGAATCCGCTCTGTTTGGGGGAGTTGGAGGGGGTGTTAATTCGGAAAAATTCGAAAAATTGAGGTATTTTTAACTTACGAACGGGTGATCGGATCTTAATGAAATTTGATATTTAGAAGGACATCGTGTCTCAGAGCTCTTATTTTTGATTCCGACCAGATCCGGTGACATTGGGGAGAGTTCGAGGGGGGACCTAAAATCTTGGGAAATGCTTAGAGTGGAGGGATTGGGATGAAACTCGGGGGGGAAAATAAGCACAAGTCCTAGATACGTGATTGACATAACTAGAACAGATCCGCTCTCTTTGGAAGAGTTGGAGGGGGTTTTAAGTCGGAACAATTAGAAAAATTGACATATTTTTAACTTGGTATTTGAAATTTGATGTTTAGAAGGAACTCAAGTCTTAGAGCTCTTGTTTTAAATCCCGACCAGATCTGGTGACATTTGGGGGGGATTGGAGGGGAAAACCAGAAATCTTGGAAAATGCTTATAGTGAAGAAAGCGGGATGAAAATTGGTGGGTGGCTCTTTGGGAAGTTAGGGGGGTCCAGTGCTTTGGCAAGTACGGTGCTTCTGGACGTGCTAGAATGATGAAAATTGGTATACATGTCAGAGATCTGCATACATTGACTTGATAAAGTAGTTTTCCCCCATTTGACCATCTGGGGGGGCTGAAGGGAGAGGAAAAATTAGGAAAAATGAGGTAATTTTAACTTACGAGTGGGTGATCGGATCTTAATGAATTTTGATATTTAGAAGGACCTCGTGTCTCAGAGGTCTTATTTTAAATCCCGACCGGCATTAAGCCTCTGATTTTCCTTTTAAATTAATCTATTGATTCTTAGAATTATGCTAGAGCTCATGCCATATGAGCTCTTAGCTCTTGGCTCTTCTGACCTCTTCACAAGTCCCATATGAGCTCTTAGCTCTTGTTTAATATTGTTCTCAGAAATTTATTCCAACGGCTCTTTATATATAAACGATCCATAAGGCAAAGCAGTTTCATGACCGTTTTGTGAGTATTCTATTTATTTTACTTGCAAATCGCTCTAGTCATGAACAATGATGCAAACCAACCACAGAGTACAAGTTAAAACAGTGCGAAGGAGTATATAATCAGAAGAAGATATAATTATTTGGGACCGTCCTTTTCCCTCCAAAAAATCCCCCTTCCCACGAAAAATTCTCCCAAACATGAAAGATTTCTCCCAATCAAATTTCCGGCCCGCCTGAAATTTGTGTGGGGCCCGCTAGTTTTTTTTTGCTTTTTTTACTAGAGTTGCTGAAAATTTAAAAACACAAGATTTTGAAAATGTATTTTTTTTATATATGCGTGCGACACATACACTTTTCGTAAACCATACACTACAAGTCTATGCACACATACTACGCTACGCAAACATCCTAAGATCAAAACAACATCCTCTAATGCAAATGTTGATGATAAAATCTAAGCTGGAAAACAATGTCAAAGGTCTCATTGACTTTATTGTAGAGATCACTTTTACTGTAGAATAACTTTTATTGTGAAATAGATATTTGTTTCTTTCTATGTGTGTGTGTTATTTGTTTTCAATTTAAAAGACGAAGTTAATGGCTGTTAATTGTCGAACAGTTTGTGGTAAAGAACTGTAAGTAAGGAGCGACTCGGCTCTATATTAACCAAAACTCTTGAAAATGGAATCTTAATATCAGTAGATACATCAAAAGAATCAGCTTATTATGTGATTCCAAATATATAAGATTCATCAAGTATAGTGTTACTCGTAAAAAGTTACGAGCCAGAGAATACTTGCCTGATTTTGAAAATAGGGGGAAACACCTCCTATAGTTCAAGGAATCTAAATGAAAATCACGCCATCATATTCAACACCATAGAACCCTACTGTAGAAGTTTCAAGCCCCTATATACAAAAATGTGGAATTTTGCTATTTTGCCAAAAGGCAGATCAACGATGCGTGTTTATTTATTTAAATATTATCTTCTTTTTTTCTTGGGTGATCGTATTGAAATAATGGCCTAGAAGATCGGAAGAGGACGCATTCGAACGAAAATTAAAAGTTCTAGTGCCATTTTTACGTGGCCAAAAAGATTGGAGGGCAACTGGGCTCCTCAGACGCCCGTTTTCCCCCAAAGTTATAATAGATTGTAATAGAAAGTATATGGACATTTTTCGGGGGGGATTGCGGTTGGGGTGGATTTTCACAAGAATCTTCCTTGGGGAGAAAAATTTCCAGGGGGATTTCCTGGGGAAATATTATACGGGGGGGATTTACATAATTATTATACGAAATTCTTCTTTGATTGTCTTAGATTCTCTTTGCCAAATTTTACATGTGGTGATGTAATGGGGGAATTATTCGCGGGCTATTTTTCGCGTGTTTTGACTTCCGGGAAATAATTTCCACAGAAGGGGGCATTTCGGGAGTCATTGAGAAACTGATTAGAGATTAAAGTATTATTCAAATGAAAGAATGCTAAGGAGCATTTTTCAGACTGAATAACCTGTAAGCAATTTTACGGGGGGGGGGAGTACACTTTACGTTTTATGAAATTTCCACGGATGAGTTTCCGTGAGGGGGGTTATATTTTATAGAGGGTGAGCCAAATTTACTGGCATTATTTGAAAAACGATCAGAAATGAAATAAAAAGTTTTTTTTTAACTGAAAGCAAGGAGCAACATTAAAACTCAAAACGAACGGAAATTACCCCATATATGAAGGACTGCTCCCTCCTCAATACCTTACTCTTTGCGCTAAAGTTTGACTGTTTGTCCCAACTTTTTAAGTGCGGCTACTGGAACACGAGGCCGTTTAATTAGCATAGGAAGCTTTTTTAAAAGGAGTTTTAGCGTAAAGAGCAAGGTATTGAGGAAAGGGAAACCGTTCATATACGGGAAAAGTCTGCCAAAACTGATGTGCAAATTTCGATTTAATTCTTCATGTACGGTGAGCCAAATTTGAACCTGCATTAGTAGAAAAAAGTTCGGAAATTAATTTAAAAAACAAGTTTTTTAAGTGAAAGTAAGGAGTGATATTAAAACTTAAAACGAACAGAAATTATTCCGTATATTAAAGGGGCTCTTCCCTCCACAAGGCCTCGCTCTTTACGCTAAAGTTTGACTTTTTGTCGCAACTCTAATTTTTAAAACAATAAAAACTTTAGCATAAAGAGCAAGACATTGAGGGGGGCAGCCCCTTTCACTTACGGAACAATTTCTGTTCGCTTTAAGTTTTAATGTCGCTCCTTACCTTAAGTTTTAAAAGCTTGTTTTTTATTTAATTTCTTTATGTACCCGTTTCATTTGAAATTTAATAGGTTTAGCAGCCCATTGAATCATTTCAATTGACAATGTGGCTCATTATAATAAAAGATTGGGCATCCCTATCCATAACAGGTAGCAAAAGGACCAGCTATCAAAAAGATTCCACGACAGGGGCTGGTTAGTCTTCGATCATTTTCGACTTAAAAGAAGAACTAGAACTCTTGATTTCTGACCGATTGAGTATCCTCCGAAGTTTCTACGACCATGAGGGGGATTGGACATGAAGAGAGGGCAGCCCTTTCTTACATGGAATAAATTCAGCTCGTTTCGGGATTTAATGTTACTCCTTAGGCATCCTCTCATAATAACGGCATTGACCAGAAATACTCCCAGAAATCAAGAGAGATTATTCATCAATTTCTGCCACAACCCCCTTCCTTAGAACTAATTCTATACGTATTTGGAGGCTCAATGAGAGTTGGGATGTTTTGGCACTAAAATGCATCTTTTGAGGCATCTGCCCGCTTCCTAACTACAAAACGATCAGAGAACCGTACTAGAGGTTTTAAGCTCATATTTACAAAATGTGTATATTTTGCCACAGAAAGGTCACGGATGTGTGTATTTTTTCTGACTTATGGATTGATTCCACAGTATTCATTTTATCTGTTGTTGGTTTTTTCCACACAGTTAGCTTTCTTATCCTTTCAATTTGGATTTTCACTTGTCTTTACTTTCCGCGTTGTTCATGTTTGTCTTTATTTTTACCCGCTTTGTTTCGTTCTCATTTTCGCTCAGAAAATGCGAACAAGTTTCCTTGAGACTATCTCAAGGATTTTCCCTTCTCAAGGAGGTTTTTAGACTTTTTAATTCTTTAATTTTGTTTCGATTTCTTTTTACTTTGTGCGTTGTCTGTTCTTGACTTTTTATTTTTATCTCGTTTTATTTCGTTCGCATTTTTGCTCAGAAAATGTGATGAACTATTGGATTTCATTGATTTTTTCTTTTTTACTGAATAAAGCATGTTATATTTTATTAAAAAGGCAGACATCTGGTCCTTTTATCACCCCTAGGACAGCTGATCGACATTTCGAGGTACAATGGACGCTGAATTTTACATGGGAGGAGGTGGAATTATCCAGGAAATATTCCGGGGGGGGGGCACCAAGCACCCATTATTATCGTTGATAATTGTTTCTTTATATGTGTTCTCTTCGAATATGTGTATATCTTATTTAATTATTTAGATTGTTTAATTGTTTTTAATTTATTTAAATTGATTTGTTTTCTTATTTCTTGACCATAGAAAGTTATTTATTAGTCTAAAGAGCAATAAGGGGCCCAGGACAAATAAGAAGCCAATATAATCAAGAGAAAAAAAAAACAAGATAAACGAAACTTTATAAAATTCAAACAAGTATAAAAAAGGGAGGATCTAGGGATTCAGGCAATGAGGCTTAATCTTTTAGTGTTATTAGTGTTGGAAGGAGAACGTCGAGCAGGGTGGTGGCCGTCACGCCAAGGATCCCCGGGGGCCTTGTGGTAACTATATTCCTAAGAAGCATCAATAGATAAGACAATAAAAAAGGATCACGAATTTACGGTTTCAAATACGGTGGAGCCAAAAAATCCACAAGATATGTTTTTAGGCAAAGCAACAACTATTGTAGAGCACCTGAAATCAAGATTTATCAATGGTAGCTGGAATGCAAGATCTGTGAAGCAAGAAGCCAAACAAGCTGAATTGCTACCATTGTTCTACTTTTACTAATCTAGAGTTGGTGACACCTGAAGGCTCCATCGTGTTGGTTACATAATGAACTAAAGATAAAAACCTATTGTTTGCCGGGAATCAGTTCCCTTGAAATTAGACTAAAAGTAGGGCACGCAGACAAGTATACTATCAGCCCATAGCCCTTCTCGAGACCCGTGTCACTGCTGATGCCGCCAAGGAGAGCCGCTCCTAGGGTTGGTGGTACCCGAAGAAAATTAAATTGCAGCGCTCGCCTCCCGACTCAAATATTAGCAAAAAAAGCCGAATCAAAACGAAAAACTTCATCATAGTGGGCAAGCCCCCAACCACGGTGCCCCCAGCTGCGGCATCCGGGGCTGCTGACCCAATTGCCTTCCCCCCTTGAACGGCTTCCGAGAATGAAAATTCTGATCCTGAGAAGAGATGGGAGATCTTAAAAAGAGCATTGAGAGAAGCCACCAATGCAAACCTAGATGGAGGCGAAAGCTAGACGACAATAATGGATTACTGCTAAAACCATACAGCCCTAAATATAAACGGCCTGAAATAACCAACAAAAGAACTGTGGAGAATAGAGAACTGTGAGGTAATCTGTCTTTCTGAACCGCTGAGAAATATGGGAAACTAATCTCTTGTCGTAAGACAAAACCTTTTAGAATGATAATTCGACAGTAGCACACCCTGGCCAACAGCTGCAATTAGGGTATCGGGGGGTCTGTGCTCGATCGGACCTGCGTGTGATAATGTTAACCTTCTTGTTATCTGGGTTACATTGGAGGTGTCTACTTGATTTCAGTTAAAATTGGTAGTTATGATTTTAGTACTGCTTTAATAACTCCAACATTACAGCATATAGAGGATTTGCTACTAGAATCCAGTGTCCGATGTATATATTGTGGTACATGTGTATTAAGCGCCGATAAAAAGATTTAGTGATGGTGGGTTTTTACAAATCTCTATATTTAAAATTCAAGTTACGATCACATGTGTGACGGCTCGTTCAAATGAGCGTAAACCCCTTGTGAATGGACGCGAAGATGCACGTTCGCCAAAGAATGAAATCATACCTAAGTCTCACTTAATTCTTCAATTTATTCAATTAAATTCAAATTAATCAAATTCTACGATAGCGTGTCCCACCCAAAAATAGTCTTATGTTTTGCTTCACAATTTTGATCAAGGCTACTGCAACGATTCACGGGGCCTCGGTATGGAAGTTGTAACATATTCATCAGTAAATAGAAAATTTTATCAAGACATTTTTATAAAAGTTTGTTTTATTTCAATCAACTTCTTCTTTTTAGATTCCAGATACATATATGGTTGCTTCTCGACAACCGAGTTGTTGAAAATGATTGAAAAAGAATGATTGTCGAGTTGATTGATTGGTAAAAGAATATATATATATATATATATACATATATATATATATATATATATATATATATATATATATATATATATATATATATATATATATATATATATATATATATATATATATATATATATATATATATATATATATATATAGTGTCTTCCGATATGTAATTTTTGCAATGCTGACCATTAAACTATTTCAGTGGAAATGTATATATTATTCTTACTAGGGGGTAACAGCTGTATAAAAAGGGGGAGGGGCAGTAATACCTGACAAATATACACCAGGGAGAAATTTACGTTATTTCTTCTATTTTTGAGATTTTTATACAATATGTACCATCAAAGAAACACAAGCAAACTGGGATTTATATTACGTAAACAATCTTTGGACTGAGTCCATCTAATCTACGCGGCATGGAATTTAAAAAACTGAAGAATGTCAACATTTAAAATTCATGCCAGAACGTGTTTAGGTTCATCAGTCCAATAAAAACAAACGTGCGAAAATTTGGAAACAGATAAGTCAGTCAATCAATACAAAATAATAACAATTGTTGCTAGACGTGAACGCGGGAAATTGGAGAGGAGGGGGGACACAAATGATGAACGTAACAATTAGGGAACCTACATTGAAAAGATAATAGTCATGGGGAAACTTGCTCAGAGGGGCACAGACACCAAAGCCTAACTCATGCACGCAGGTGATAGTGGCTTTATTTAGGCTAAATGTTAAATTTTCCTAGGAGGGCCACTGAACAGCGCTTATAGTATCTCCACACCCCTCCGAGGTATAGGTAAAAATAAAAACATCGATGGCCTAACAACAGTCATCAATCGAATTTTTAAAAACATGAAATGGTGCTTATCTGTTATAGCAACAAGACTCAAGAAGAGAAGTTAGATTAATCCTAATGAACTATACCCAAGTATGATGAAAATAAATTACTTTAATAGGAAAATTATGGAAACTACAAAAGAGAATTGTGGAAATCAGGCCCCCCAGAACGCATTATGTACGTGGTTCCTAATCTAACCAAACCAAAATACCAACTAAATTATGTAACTAAAATATACCTACAATGTAGTGTATATACATAATTGTATATTATACAATAATTCAATCACTCAAAAGTGAGGACACGATCATAAATCCCAGAGATAAAAGGAGGTCTTTACAAAGTCATTTTATTGCCGGTGGACAACAAGAGACCTCGTTTATAGTTTTTTTCAAATTTTCCTTAAAAGCGAAAAAGCTTCACGAAGATAAAATTTAAATATCATTAGAACTTTTCAGGGGGCCAATAACTTTAAAATTATAACGTCCACAATAACACGTGAAGGGAAAAACGCCATTAAGCCAACTTGAAAAACAACTTAAAATGGAGAAATGAAGTGTTAGCTAGCCACCGACAAAATGGCCAGAAACTAAAGTAGATTTCACAGTTTTCAGGCATAAACTTTTCGCATATGACAAAATTTAGCCAAGGATTCTCCATTAGCAGTAATTTGAAGAAACGTAGCAAGTTGTAAGCTTTAAAATATTGAGAAAATTTGTGTTTTGTTAGAAAGTTATCAATAAAAGTAATATCTAGTTGGCTTGTGAGTCTGAAAAATGTTTGTAAGTGTCATGTCATATTCATTACGAGTCATCAAGTTCAGGATTCTCAACCAAGGCAGTCCATCCCCTCTGTGAGAAAGTGAGCCAGTTATTGAATCAGGAACTTACATAAGAGAGGATCTTTTGACTATTTCCGCCAAAAATTCAAGTTCTTACGAGTTCACATAGAGTTTCCAAAATCTTGAGTTTCCAGGTGCATACAATTTATGTCTTCTAATTTTTTTTCCAGCCTTCCTCCCCTCAAAGGGAAAAATTCCAGGTAGTCTGATTGTACTATGGTATGGTATTTGGACTTTTTTCAAAATATGTGTGCTTTATAACGTTTGGGCTTAAATTACATAAAAAAGAAATACTGAAAATTTCCACTTGTGCAAAATTTTTCTAACTGATATCTTACACATTGATGAAAATTATAAATCCTGAATTAAAATCCTTCACCGAGTTCAAAAAGAAAAAAAAAATCTATAAAAGTACTTCGACCAAAATTCCTAATTTTAAAGTCGGTAACCTATAAGAAAAATAAAGAAGAGGCATTTTCACTCAATTCCTTTACTGTCCTTATTTTTACGCTTTTACCTCCGAATGACGTACGAGTGACATTTTGTCAAGTAACATTTTTAGTCACAAGCGACTTTGTTTTTAGCGACAAAAGACGTAATTTGTACCCCCTTTTTCTTTCATTCTTTCTTAAACAATTGTATTTACATTGTCAACAAAACCTGTTTTTATTCAGTTTCACAATCCATTCTAGGCATACCTTTGTCGTTACTTATTATGAAATAAAAAAGTTTTTTTTTAACTGAAAGTAAGGAGCAACATTAAAACTAAAAATGAACAGAAATTACTTCGTATATGAAAGGGGCTACTCCCTCCTCAACGCCCCAATCTTTACGCTAAACTTCGACTCTTTCTCTCAACTCTACTTTTTAAAACAGTAAAAAACTTTAGCGTAAAGAGCGGGGTGTTGAGGAAGGAGCAGCCCCTTTCATATACGAAGTAATTTATGTTCGTTTTAAGTTTTAATTTCGTTCCTTACTTTCAGTTAAAAAAAAACTTGTTTTTTTTTAATTTAATTTCTGAACGTTTTTGAATTAATCCATGTTTTGATTCTGGCTCTCCGCAGATGAATAATTAAAACGAAATTTGCATATTAATTTTTTTTTGGCTAAATGGCTTTCTCATAGTTTTGATCGAATGATTTTGAAAAAAAAGGAGCGAGGGAGGAGGCCTAGTTGCCCTCCGATTTTTTTTGTTACTTAAAAAGGCAACTAGAACTTTTAATTTTTTACGAACGTTTTTATTAGTAAAAGATTTACGTAACTTACGAATTAGCGTACGTAACGAACTTCTGCATTCGTATGTTTTCATAACGTATATGAGTGGGTTCACCCCCTGGTCACTACCTCGCTCTTTACACTAAAGCTTTATTTTTGTCCCTATTCCTTAAGAATGACCTCTGAATCACAAAGGCCGTTGAATAAATAGTTAAAATTACTAAAAATACTTTAGCGTAAAGAGTGAGGTATTAGGAGGAGGTGAACCCCTCACATGCGTAATAATTTCTGTTCGTTTTAAGTTTTAATGCTGCTCCTTACTTTCAGTTGAAAAACTTTTTCATATTTATTTTTTCATTGTTTATTTTAAACAATACCAGAAAATCCTGCGCTCCCTTCATGGAAATTTTCTTCCCCATGACAAATTCCTCCATGGAGAGTTCCCCCAACATATCCTCCTCTTCTCAACCCCTCCCCCAACCAAAAAAATCCCCCTGAAAACGTCTGTACACTTCCCAATAACCATTACTATAAGTAAGCAATGGTAAGCAATGTAAGCAATGGGGGAGTTCGCCAAACCTTCACAGAAAAAACATTCCAGCACCCTAACTAGCGGATTCACCACTGTTTTAATAGTGGGGCGACGAATACTTTCTGCTAGGGTCGTCGCAATACGCACCATATATCAAGGATGCCGCAACCGGCTGTTTTTCAATATAGTAACCTCCCATTTTCGAAACGACTCACGTGAATAAATTTGACGGTCGGACCGTCACTCCCACATTTCTGTCGCGAAATAGCCATTCGGCTAGATTTTTCTTCGGGTCGTTGGCAAAGGAGACACCATCGATAACCTCCCAGGGACTAAACCATCCCTTGGGAGAGAAAAATAGCAACTTAGAAGCGTCCTAGTCTCGACAATGCTTTCAGGTATTTTGCTGAACTTATTAGGTAAGGCTTTTTGTTCAGTCATTTTATGGCATCGCAGTAAGATTAAAATCAATAAAGATAAAAAATCTTATCAATTCCATGTTATTCTTTGCACATGTTTTTTTTTCTGTAAATAAATCAAACAAAGGATTTCACGTTTGGCGATAGGGAAAAATCTTCATTTGGCTGTTTGACAATTCCATAGGAAACGTGACTGGAATCATTATAGAGCAAAATACCCGTTTCGTTTTTCGCTTTTTTGGTACAGAAACAAAACTGACAAGATTTACGGCTTTCAACTCCTTTGAAGGACAACAACAATAACCATAGCACATGGCATAGTTTTTATTATTTGTAGTTCCTCTATCATGAACTCTATACCTGTAAAGTTTTTACAGATGGATACAGAAATAAAAAATAATTAGAATAGTCAGGGGATAGGCACGTATTTGTGAATTCATTCAGGGGTCCAAACTTGAAAGGACGGGGGTAAATAATTTGTAAGGAGGTCCAACCCCAAGGATGGCATCTGTTCTCGAGAGCCCTAAAATTTCTGAAACCAATTTCTTCAAGTAAGGCTTTCCATCTTGCCTCACAAGAAAGTCCCTGGATGGGTAGCTCCCCTTCCCCTTCCTACCACGATTCTGAATGCATCCAAAGCACTAGGCCAGGTTGAAAATAAGTGCTGAAAGTTATTAAGTGCAGAAGAAGCCCCAAAAGGACAACAACCTATTCATCTACAAAACTGAACTACATCAAAACTTTCCCCAGAGGAAGGGCAAGGTTCAAGAATTGGCTTTCTTGTCTTAATGTTTACTCCATTTATTAAGAAGACAGCATAGCTTCGGAGCTTCTGTTTAACCATTTAGAGGTTTAGCTGAAGAAATATCTAATAAAGCAAACCAGGCATTGAAATGGCTGGAAATATTTACAAGTTTAATTTTGGTAAAGCTTCCTAGTGACAAACGGCAGGGTTGATGACCCTATTGATGTTACTCAAAAGGCAGTGTTTCATGTCAAGCCTGTTCAACATGTTAATACCCTACGTTACCTTGTTTTCTACATTATTCCAATCTTTCTTGGAAGTATGACATTGAAAACATTTTCTGCCAAATTACTTGACGTGTGGGCATTCCTACGACGACTGATGCATTTATTCCACATAGGATAATACATTCACTCTATCACTCTGATATAAACATATATATACATTCTTAATCTCTAGTTTAGGGCCTAAAACTACAACTACTCACAAGTCACTGGAGCACAAATCCACTAGAGGCCAACACTGCTACGCACACTCTTCCATCCCAATCTATTTAAAGCCTCCCTCTTTACGCCTTCGCAAGAAACGCAATTTCCCTAAATCCTTTCTTCGGCCTTCACCCACCCAATCTGGGGAAAAGCTGTTTTTTGTTTGGCCATAGATGGCTGGCCGAAAAGTATGTTCTTAGGAAATTTGTCATCCTTCATCCACTGAATATCTTTCTGTCACTATAGTCCTAGAAAGGAGGATAGAATCACGTTCTTGGTACAGCTTACTGATTGAAACACCGTTAGTCAGACAGGTACCCAAGACAGTCCGTAGACAATTCCTCTGGAACATATCTGATAAATCTTCCTTCGTCTTTCAGAGCGTCCGCGTTTCAAAACCATACTTAATCATTGTCATCACTGTAGCCTCAAATATTCTAATCTTGGCTCGCAAACTCATCTTTTTATGCTCCCAAGCTTTTTTCAACTTTGAAAAAACACACTGCGCCTTGGCTATTCTACTTTTAATATCTTCACTGCATTTACCATCTTAACTGATAACGCTACCTAGGTAAATAAAGAAATCACCACTTCACCTTCGATTATTCCCAGTCTAGGCACCTAAGTCTTCTAACATTAATTTTCAACCCAACTCTTGCGCTCTGAGCTTTCAATATTACTACAACTACTACTACCACTACCTCCCTGCAGTACCAAGCCGGCTAAGGCCAACAGAGCTACTTACGCTCCTCTACAATCCCAATCTATTGAAAGCCTCTTTGTACCCTCCCAAGAAATTCCATTTCCCTTAAATCTTTCCCTACGACAAACTCCCACTGGGGATAACCTACTTTTTGTTTGGCCCTAGAAAGTTGCCGGACGACTACAATCTTTGGCAATCTGTCATCCTTCAACCGCAGAACGTGGCCAAACCATCCCATTCTTTCTCGCATTATATCCCCACAAAGCGGAATTAAACCAGATTTTTCGTACAGCCTACTGTTTAAGATACGGTCAGTCAGTCGGGTACCCAAACCAATCCGTAGGAAATTTCCCTGGAAAACATCTAGCAAATCCTCAACCGTTTTTCGGAGTGCCAACGCTTCAGAATCATACTTGACCACTGTCTTCACTACTCCTACTTCATTAAAGTTGTCGTACTTTGTCAAAATGAATTTGACAAGGAACATATCAGTATGAACAACTGGCCTGTTGTATGGGTTGTTTTTTGGGTTGTATGAACAAGTGTTATAAATGATAATTCGTTTGAAGAAAAAGAAGTGTTTTCCCACCACCTGAAAAATTAACAAATCTACGACCTGGACCGTCATTTAAAACAAAACCAATAAGGGCAGCTAAAGCAAAGGGCATTGGCAAATTGTCGAAAGTAATAAAAATCCAAAATGAAGAAGAAAGAAAAATGGGGTTAGAAGAAAAGCGAGAGTGGATTAAAAACTTACAAAAATTGAAAATGACAAATTGAAAATGACAAAAGACAAGCCGAGGCAGAAGTCGAAGTTAAACATTTTATAAGAGCTCCAAGCGACGAAATAGATATAAACAACGACATTAGAGTTTATAAGGATTTAAGCCAAGAACCAGATACTGCATCAGCCTCTTCTAAAAAAAAACAATTGTTCGGCGTTATGTTTTTCATAATGGCGAAAAACAAGCCAAGGCAAAAGCTAAAGGTCCAATAACAAAAAAAATGCAATTTTAAAAAGGCGCTAATTCAAATTTAAAATCAACTAAAAGATTGCTTTAAAAGGAAAATCAGAGGCTTAATGCCGGTCGGGATTTAAAATAAGAGCCTCCACCCAGCTCCCCCAAAGAGAGCAGATCCGTTCCGGTTATGTCACTCCCATATCTAGGACTTGTGATTATTTTTCCTAACAAGTTTCATCCCGATCCCTCCACTCTAAGCGTTTTCCAAGATTTTAGGTTCCGCCCCCCCCCCCCGAAACTTCCCCTTCACCGGACCCATTCGGGATTTAAAATAACAGCTCTGAGACATGATATCCTTCCAAATATCAAATTTCATTAAGATCCGATCACTCCTTCGTAAGTTAAAAATACCTCATTTTTCTAATTTTTCAGAATTAGCCCTCTCCCCCCAAATTTCCCCAAAGAGAGCACATCCGTTCCAGTTATGTCAATCACGTATCTAGGACTTATAATTATTTTTCCCATCAAGTTTCATTCCGATCCCTCCACTCTAAGCGTTTTCAAAGATTGTAGGTCCCCCCCAACTCCCCCCAATGTTACCAGATCCGGTCGGGATTTAAAGTAAGAGCTCCGAGACTCGATATCTTTCCAAACATAAAATTTCAGTAAGATCCGATCACTCCACCGTCAGTTAAAAATACCTCATTTTTTAATTATTCAGAATTAACCCTCCTCCCCCCAACTCCCCCGAAGAGAACAGATCCGTTCCGGTAATGTCAATCACGTATCTAGGACTTATGATTATTTTTACCACCAAGTTTCATCCTAATCCCTCCACTAAGCCTTTTCCAAGATTTTAGGCTCTTCCCCCTCCCCCCACCAGCTCCCCCCAATGTCACCGGATCCGGTCGGGATTTAAAATAAGAGCTGTAAGACACGATATGCTTCCAAACATCAAATTTCATTAAGATCCGATCACTCCTTCGTAAGTTAAAAATACCTCATTTTTCTAATTTTCAGAATTAAACCTCCCCCCCCCCAACCCTACCGAAGAGAGCGGATCTGTTCCGGTTATGTCAATCACGTATCTAGGACTTGTGCTTATTTTTCCCACCAAGTTTCATCCCGATCCCTCCACTCTAAGCGTTATCCAAGATTTTAGGTCCCCCCTCAATTCCCCCCAATGTCACCGGATCCAGTCGGGATTTCAAATAAGAGCTCTGAGACACAATATCCTTCCAAACTTCAAATTTCATTAAGATCCGATCACTCCTTCGTAAGTTAAAAATACCTCATTTTTCAGAATTAACCCTCCCCCCCACTCCTCCAAACAGAGCAGATTCATTCCGACTATGTCAATAACGTATCTAGGACTTCTACTTATTTTTCGCACCAATTTTCATCCCGATTCCTCCACTCTAAGCGTTTTCCAAGATTTTAGGTTTCCTCCTTCCAACTCCCCCCAATGTCACCGGACCTGGTCGGAATTTAAAATAAGAGCTCTGAGACACAATATCCTTCCAAACATCAAATTTCATTAGGATCCCATCACCCATTCGTAAGTTAAAAATACTTCATTTTTCTGTTTTTTCTGAATTAATCGGCCCGCCACTCCCCCCCCCCTAGATGGTCAAATCTGGAAAACGACTATTTCTAATTTAATCTGGCCCGGTCCCAGATACGCCTGCCATATTTCATCGTCCTAACTTACCTGGAAGTGCCTAAAGTAGCAAAACCGGGACAGACAGACCAACAGACCGACCGACAGACAAACCGACAGAATTTGTGATCGCTATATGTCACTTGGTTAATACCAAGTGCCATAAAAACGTACTTGAGTGTATTTTAACATGGGCTTAAGATATAGCTTATAAAGAAAATCAGCCTTCGATAGTAAGAGCTCCAGAACGATGTTTATTAGACGTAAGACTGAAATAAGATGACTCACCCTGAGAAGAGTCTTCTAAGACGGTGTGCAGGCCAGCAAAGCCAAGGTAATGAATTAGGGGCCAGGATTAACGCCTTTACTATGTCACAAACATACAGTCTTCAATGAATGCATAACAGTTTGTCTTGTAAGATGTTTAAGTCAAAATTAACAAATACCTGCCATGTCTTTGCTTGCAGCCTGAAAAAAGAAATTTTGTTTCTTAAAATGACTAGCAATTTTACACATACACTTCAGCTTAGGTAAGTTAGGTAATGTTTTTTGACTGCAAGTAAGGAGCACCATTAAAACTTAAAACGAACAGAAATTATTCCGTATATAAAATCAGTTCTCAGCAACGCCTCGATCTTTACGCTAGAGTTTGACTCTTTATCACAGCTCTACTATTTAAAAGAATAAAAACAAGAGCTAAGAGCTCATATGGCACTCGTGACGAGGTCGGAAGAGCCAAGAGCTCATATGGTATGAGCTCTAGCAAAATTCTAGGAATCAATAGATTACTTTAAAAGGAAAATCAGAGGCTTAATGCCGGTCGGGATCTAAAATAAGAGCTCTGAGTCACGAGGTCCTTCTAAATATCAAAATTCATTAAGATCCGATCACCCACTCGTAAGTTAAAAATACCTCAATTTTTCTAATTTTCCTCTCCCTTCAGCCCCTCAGATGGTCGAATCGGGGAAAACGACTTTACCAAGTCAATTTGTTCAGCTCCCTGACACGCCTACCAATTTTCATCGTCATAGCACGTCCAGAAGCACCAAACTTGCCAAAGCACTGAACCCCACCCCCTAACTCCTCCAAAGAGAGCGGATCCAGTCCGGTTATGTCAATCACGTATCTATGACATTTATAAGCGTTTTCCAAGATTTCCGGTTTCCACGTATATGAAAGGGGCTTTTCCTCCTCAACGCCCCGCTCTTTACGCTTAAGTTTTTTACTGTTTTAAGAAGTAGAGTTAAGAGAAAGAATCAAACTTTAGCGTAAAAAGCGAGGCGTTGAGGAGGAAAAGCCCCTTTAATATACGGATTAATTTCTGTTCGTTTTAAGTTTTAATGTCGCTCCTTACTTTCATTTAAAAGAAACTTGTCTTTTTTATTTATACCGTAAAACAAGAGCTAAGAGCTCATATGGCACTTGTGACGAGGTCGGAAGAGCCGAGAGCT